>NC_084631.1:24995593-25083093 GCF_033978795.1 Nerophis ophidion | reverse complement strand
AAATGAAAAAAAAAAAATCGATTTTTTAAAAATGAGAATCGATCAAAGTGGGAATCGCGATTAAAATTTTAATCGATTTTTTCCCACACCCCTAATATACACACACATATACATACACATGTACACATATGAAGGCCTTCACGGTTTCCTCAGGATCTTCCTGTCTTTTCCGGGATTCCCACTAAGACCAAATTGTCCCTCATCCTTCTCGCCTGTAGGGCCAGCATTGTCTCAGTCATGATCTTGTCCTCCCAGGTGAGTTTTTTCACTGCGTCGGCGAGGGATTTCACGGACTCACGAAGAGCAGCGTTCTCTTGGGCAAGAGAGACGACTTGTTGTTGTCCCGAAGTCCAGACTCTCTCGGATGACTTGGAACTCTTTGTGGAGCACCTCGAGGTCAAGCACATCAACCTCTTGTCGATAGAATCTAAGATATCAGCAAAGTCTGTTCCTGGCGGTGACACATAGCCAGTTGAGTCCTCCAGGCGGCCCCGTATTAGAGGGATTTCCCACGACCAGACGATCGAAGCACTCTTCAATACAGTGTTTGAGTTCGGGCTGGGGGATATATCGATATAAACGATATACCGCGGGTTTGTGTCTGCGATATAGAAAATGAATATATCATGATATTCAGGTATACGTTCTCATGCAGTTGCTTTTAGCTGCGGGCATTACACTACAGGCTCTTCTCACTCTTTCCTGTGTCTACTTCTCACAGACTAGCGCACCTTCTTAAACACGTCACATACTGTCACGTCATATGTCACATACGTATACGCCCTCGCGGAGCAGAGGTAGCAGCATGGGTAACATTACCTGTGATACTAGCGTAGTCGTGCGAGTGGTAATATGAGAGAAAGAAGGTGCGAATGAAGGAAGAATTAATTCCCAAGAAAAACAGCAGGGGGTCCATCGTCTGGTGGTGGTTTGGCTTCAAGTGGGAATATGTCGAACAGACAACCGTAATTGTTCAAGTGTTGGCCAAAAGTGTTGCTACAAAAAAATAGCGTTACTGCTAATATGTAGAATCTTTTGAAAAGTCACCTGCTAGAGAATGAAGAGTGCTTACTCCTCATGTCAACCCGTTCGTTCGGTGCCACACGCCCACACCATCAATATGCCAAGGCAAACATTTCAAGATCAACACCGTATGAAAAAAATAGTCAACAACAGAATTTAATAACATCCGTAGTAACCTACCTCATACCGAAGGACGAACACTATTTGATTTCCTATTATGCAGCTCATTTTTATTTGACACTTTAAATGTCTCTGACGATCTTGCACTTTCTGATTTGGAAATGACATGAATGTTTTTGCCATGGTTTAATAACTTTAATAAATACAGTTTTGGTCAATTGACTTAGTTGTGATTTCCTTCTCTGCATGAAAGTTTAAAATGAGCATATATTAATGCAGTATGAACAAGAATGTCTTAATGTAGACACATACAATCATCATACTTTTGTGATTATATGTATCAAGTGTTAATTCAAGGCCAAGGCAAAATATCGAGATATATAATCTCGTATCGTGATATAGCCTAAGAATATCGAGATATTAAAAAAGGTCATATCGCCTACCCCGACTTTGAGTGCCTCCAGATTTTGATATTTTAATTTGTTGTTTCCTTGCTTTTGCCTTAGCTTAATTTGGCGGATGTTTGAACAAACTGGAATTGTTTGACAGCCTTGTGATCCGCTTGATTGTTTTTTTCCCGCAGAATCCACCGTTACACCCTCAGCGTGGTTCTTGTCTTTCCACCGTGAAACAATAATCAATCATCTCAAGAACGAGCGAGTGATTAAAAGCTCTTTTGGACCCTGTACAAGGAACAGTTTTTACAATTGAAGTAACCTCCGCATGTAGGCTGTGTGTTCTGTTACGGACAGCCCGAATGTTGTACATGCAAAAGTTGAGATCAGGATTAAAATAAGTTCTGTTGTTTTCTTTTTTTTTTTTGTGCAATTGAAATTGTGCCGTGTTGGGTGGAAGGTCTACAGTGTAAAAATAAAATGTTGTCTCGCCTCTTCACTTTAATCACCGTGCTCATTCAGCGTGTTTAAAAAAGCCTCTCCAAGGCAAAGGAGGCCTTGCTTGATTCACCCGGACAATAAGGGCTTCGCTACTTCCAAGGATGGGTTTTCTCCTTATTTAATGACCCTGTTGTCTGCTGGAGGCTTTTGTCATTTCAACCAATCTTTGCTTCGGATAATTATGTATAGTTATGTTTCTTTTCATCACTTTTGCTTTTATTTTTATCAGACCCAGTATATGGTGTATTAATCCCAGAAAGCTTTTAACATCTTATAAGTAAAAGTGTGTGTATTGTATAATGTACATAACATTTATTATTGATATTTGTATCCACTTCTGAAATGTTGTTGCAATAATTGTCTATCAGTACGACGGAAAAGCTGCACTTTTTGAGGGCGATTTTGCCTATCGTTCACAATCATAATTGAGGGACAAAAATATGTTTTGGGGATTTATTGCATTCTAACATAAAAATTGTCTCGTTCACTGTAGCTAGCAATGCAGCTTATGTTGGCAATCAATTAAAAAACCATTCAAAAACCGTCAACAATACCTAATTTACCTTCTGTAACCCATATAATAACCAAGCTGTATTAACATTATTATTGTACGAGCAAACACTCAGGAACTCTTTTTGTAGCGTACTGACACATCGGCATGCGTCGGTATTAGCCGTAAAAACTAACTAATGACGAGAGATAAAGTTGCTTCTACAACACAAAACACGTTTGAGATTTTAATGCACAACAGTGCGATAGGACACCAATCTGTACTAACTGAAAAACATGAACAATCATATTACAGTATCTGTAGAGTATTATTTAATGTCTCGATTGTACACAGCTAGCCAGAAAGTTGCAATAACACGCATGAGGTGCTGCAAGTACCATGATCAATGTAGTGTGTGACTAACATACTTTTTCCAGTTTATTTGGGTAAGCGCTCCATTTATGTCAAAATAGCATGGCTTTAAATTTCACATCAGCGTGGAAGTCAAGGTCATTTTCATCTTATTCTCTCAGCTTCTGTCTGCTCCAACGTCTCACTCTCCCTTCGTGCTGGCTTCTATAAGCATCAGTTCATCCTCCGTGTATTCAGCTTCAAAAAGGTAAGGTTGCAAATTTGTCCAAAAATAGTCGTCTTTGTTGTTTGTTACCGAATCTGCCATGATTATAAGACACTCGCATTTGTTTCTGGAATTAGGAACACACGTGTTGCCAGAAGTCGGGAAGTGTGCTGATATGGAAACGGAAATCAAAGCACTTAAAATAATCAGTTCCGTTAATGCTTAAAATTATAGGGCACACCAATGATGCGTGAAAGAATGCGGTTGAGACACTTGAGTTGCAGCGCTGTGACCTCTGTTTTGCTCCGACCGGCCAGTCGGTCGGTCAAGTGCAAGCACAGCCTTATCAGATGAGGCGCCGCTCGGTACAAACTGGTGGAACAAGATCCAGAGAGACCTAAATGTCGCACGCTTCGTTATCTGCCGATCTGAACATGAGTGCCGACCATGAGTGCCTTGTCCCAAAGTAATCCCCCTCCCCGTTTCTCCCCAATAAAGCTGCTTTGGATGCAGCACTCTCCATTTTTTCTTCTCTTTTTTTTTTTTTTCTTTTCCGTCATTGTTGCCCTGGCGTCACAGCCCCGATCTGCGTGTGTGGGCTTGATCCACAAGCAGGCGTAAACCCAGGATCGATGAAATGTGTGAAACTAGATCGCCCTGGCTCAGACCCTCATTAGGTAGCTGGGCTGTGGACAACCGAGGTTTGCGTAGATGAGCAGAAACACGAGAGAGGAGCCGGGAGGTGGGGGTTGCAGTTACATCTCGACTCCCATGATGCCTTTGGGTGTGACTCGAGTGACGATTTAGTGAGATAGGATCGAAAAACACTTTGTGTAACTATAGCAGTTTGTTGTTGTTTATCAGTGTCTGTAATAGCTGTGTTACTAATGCCAATACTTTTGCCTGTGACCAGTAATCTAATTATTTAATTTTATGAAGTGTTAATTTTGTTGACAAAAATGTTTACGCCCTGGTTGTTTTTTCCCCTGACTGAAATAGGACAATAACGAATCACGACAAACGCACATTGACGAAAACGATGATGAAATTAATTGACGATTCCGTCCTTACATTTACTAAGGTCTGACATGTTTAGTAACTTTACCAGTGGCAGTAGCCAGATGAATAGGGCGGTGCGTAACTGGGAACCTGAACATGACACACTCACAGACTTTCTAATTGGTCAAACGGTGGAGGGCAGGGCATCGAAAATGAAACTGATAACAAGATTTCAGGGCTGTAAATAAAATGTTGAAATGAACATATCCCGGCTGAACTACTGTTATCAGTTATAGAGGTGTTCGAAAATAACATGATTTATTAATGACTTTTGACATATTAGGGCCATTTAATAATGACTTCACATAACATCATTACAT
The DNA here is from genome assembly GCF_033978795.1 of Nerophis ophidion. Taxonomy (NCBI): domain Eukaryota; kingdom Metazoa; phylum Chordata; class Actinopteri; order Syngnathiformes; family Syngnathidae; genus Nerophis; species Nerophis ophidion. Next base: position 25,078,608 of record NC_084631.1, on the reverse strand, counting down.
ATGGCTCCTTTAACTTTAACATTTTAGAATGCTAACATTAATATTTCAAGTATGTTGAAGAGGTTCATTTTGCTTACTGATGTGTATTTATAAATGGTTGACTTATATAGGCTAGTAAGGTTTTGTACCTGTCGAGTTGTCAGGTACAAAACTTTACCTTAATAGCTTATATAAATCAAACATTTATAAATAAATATTCCAACTTAGCCAATTATGCGGCCGAATGGGCTCAGAGTCATATGACTTGGTACTTGACGCATGCTAACGTTTTTAGCCAATTAAAGCCGAACACCTCAGAGTCCTAAAACTTGGTACCTGACACATGTGAAGTGTTAGCATGCTAACATTAACATTCTAACATTAGCATGCTAATCATTAGCATGTTAACATTTACATTGTAGCGTGCTAAACTTAACGTGATAACTCTTGACGGAGATACAGTACCTATCTACATATATCCGTATTTTAGAGTTATTTCTTTCTCTAGTCATATTCGAAATAGCTAGTGTTTTCCATTTGTACTTTTTCTATTTTATAATCTCATGTCTTTGGTACACTGCAAGTTAACCTTGGCTTTAGGAATGTGAGGAGGAGATATACTCCCTTTCTTATCTCATCCTGTGCTCACGTAAGGAAAAACAATAGACATGTATATTGGTTCCGGAGGGTGAGGGCTGTTTGCGGATTCAAGAAGTAGTCTCTTCCTGTTTGAAGATTAGATCAATTTGGGCAATGTAATTGAAAGGTTGTTGTATCTAGATTGGTCTCCCAAAGCTTTGGTAGTAAAATATCAAAATAAGCAACTCTGCCTGGGATTCATTTATAATCAGCTTATGTGTCATCTAACGAATCTGGGGGGTGACCGGCAGAAGACCGGATCGGGACTCAACACTCTTCTAGCCAATTTTGCAGCCGAACGCACTCAGAGTAATATGACTTGGTACTTGACACATGCTAACTGCTAGCATGCTAACATTAATATACTAGCACGCTAGCTATATAGAGCCAATTTTACAGCCGAAAACCTCAGAGTCCTATAACTTGGAACTTGGCACAAGCTAAGTGTTGGCGTGCTAACATTAACATTCTAACATGCTAACATTAGCATGCTAACTTTTTAGACAATTATACAGCCGAGCACCCGAGTCATATTTTTTTAAGGGATTTTTGATTTTTTTTAAAACCAATTAAGAATCGTTACAAATAAGAATTGCTTTTTTTCGGCACCCCTACATATAGAAGTTGGTGGACCCCATGACTTCAGTGCGGCATGAAACAATTGCAATAATAAATAAGTCTGTCAGCCTCCATCAGAGCTGCCAAAGCACTCGGACACATTAACGGGCAGACACACTCGCAGCCTGAGTGGCAACACTCTCCTCTTCATACCATTCTTCTCACACCGGCAGATTTATGCTGTTATACTTCCGTCGTGCACAATTGCACAGAAACTACCCGGGAGAATTCCTAAAGCTGTGCTCTCTGCATCCAAATAAACTTCCGGCAACGAGCAAATGTTTTACACTTGTGAAGTCAGTGAACGAGCTTTGATGATCACGAAAAGGAGATGGAGTTGCTTTCTGATGAGATAGGATTGATTATGTCCTTCCTGATCTGATAAAAGCATGTGAGCATGTTAACAACGCAATAAAACAATAAGTTGTAATCTGAGCATGGGTAAACTTTCTGTGATTATACAACAAATACAAAACCCAAAGTCAGAGAAGTTGGCATGTTGTGCAAAATCATAAATTAAAAAAAAAAGAGTACAATGATTTACAAATCCTTTTCAACCCTATTCAATTGAATAGACTACAAAGACATAATATTTATTGTTTGAACTGGAAAACTTTATTTTTTGCAAATATTAGCTCATTTGGAATTGGATGCCTGCAACATGTTTCAAAAAAGCTTGCACAAGTGGCAAAAAGACTGAGAAAGTTGAGGAATGCTCATCAAATATTTAATTGGAACATCCCACAGGTGAACAGGCTACTTGGGAGCAGGTGGGTGCCATGATTGGGTATAAAGGCAGCTTCCATGAAATGCTCAGTCATTCACAAACAAGGATGGGGCGAGGGTCACCACTTTGTGAACAAATGCGGGAGTAAATAGTTTAAGAACAACATTTCTCAACCATCAATTGCAAGGAATTTAGGGATTTCACAATCTACAGTTCGTAATATCATCAAAATTTGAGAATTTGGACTGTACGTAAGCAGCAAGATCCGTGACCTTCGATCCCTTAGACGGTACTGCATCAAAAAGCGACATCAGTGTGTACAGGATATCACCACATGGGCTCAGGAACACTTCAGAAAACCACTGTCAGTAACTACAGTTTGTCGCTACATCAGTAAGTGCAAGTTAAAACTCTACTATGCAACGCGAAAGCCATTTATCAACAACACCCAGAAACGCTGCCGGTTTCGCTGGGCCTGAGCTCATCTAAGAGGGACTGGTGCAAGGTGCAAAAGTGTTCTGTGGTCTGACAAGTCCACATTTCAAATTGTTTATCGTTTTTGGAAACTGGACGTCAGGTCCACCGGAACAAATAGGAAAAGGGTGCAAAGTTCAAAAGCCAGCATGTGTGATGGTATGGGGGTGTATTAGTGCCCAAGACATGGGTAACTTACACATCTGTGAAGGCACCATTAATGCTGAAAGTAACATACAGGTTTTGGAGCAACATATGTTGCTATCCAAGTGACGTCATCATTGACGCCCCTGCTTATTTCAGCAAGACAATGCCAAACCACAAGTTACAACAGCGTGCCTTCGTAGTAAAAGAGTGTGGGTACTACACTGGTCTGTCTGTAGTCCAGACCTGTCTCCCATTGAAAATGTGTGGCGCAATATGAAGCCTAAAATACCACAACAGAGATCCCGGACTGTTGAACAACTTAAGCTGTACATCAAGCAAGAATGCCTGAAAAGCTTCAAAAATTGGTCTCCTCAGTTCCCAAACATTTACTGAGTGTTATTAGAAGGAAAGGCCATGTAACACAGTGCCAACTTCTTTGCAAGTTAATGAGTATTTGCAAAAGAAAATGTAGTTTTTCAGTTGGAACATTAAATATCTCGTCTTTGCAGTCTATTCAATTGAATATAAGTTGAAAAGGATTTGCAAATCATTGTATTCTGTTTTTATTTCTGATTTACACAACATGCCATCTTCACTGGTTTGGGGTTTTGCAATTAAATAAAGTATATGATACAAGATAAACAGTAAAACTACCCTAAATGGGTCATATACAGTAAACGTGGGTTATTAGAGATCATTTTATAGGTCAGGTTTCTGCAGTTAATATGTTTGTTTGTGATGCTTTAATTTCTGAGTTAAAGATTATTTTATAGGTCAAGGGTCAGCTCGGCCCCACTTTCTCAAAATTAAACCAAAATAGCCTCATTTATTTCTGATGTGTTTGTGTTGCAAGCGTCTTTGGTCTAACTATTATAGATTTTAAGTTAACGCTTCATGTCTCTATGTTATTAACGTGTAATTAAGTTATTCCTTATACACAATTTATCACTGTCAAAACATCCCCAAACCAGCCCTTACAAGTTAAAGTTTAAGTACCCATGATTGTCACACACACACACTCGGTGTGGAGAAATTATTCTCTGCATTTGACCCATCACACTTGATCACCTCCTGGGAGGTGAGGGGAGCAGTGAGCCACAGGGGGGACGCGCCCAGGAATCAATATTGTTGATTTAACCCCCATTTCTAACCCTTGATGCGGAGTGCCAAGCAGGGAGGTAATGGGTCCCATTTTAATAGTCTTTGGTATGACTCGGCCGGGGTTTGAACTCACGACCTACCTATCTCAGGGCGGACACTCGTTTGTCCTGAGTTTGAACAGTTAAACTTTCACACACAAATGGTCTAATTCGTTTGTGCTGCAAAAATGTTTGGTGTAACTATAATCCTTTTTATGTTATTAACATGTAATTAATTTGTTATTACATATAAACACCTCTGAACCCCAAACCGGGCACAGACGTTTGTGCTTTGTCCGTGCTGGTTTGTGCAGGTAAAGTGGTTGTTTGTTTTTCGTTTAAGTGTTATTTTATAGGTCAAGCAAAGGTCACCCAGTCCCCCGTTCTTCAAATTTAGCCAAAAGTAATCTCATTTGTTTCTGCTACAGTTGTTCTGCAAAAAAAATATTGATTGGTAATGCTTTAGTTTTTTTTTAAGATATTAACGTTTCAAACTTCCAGAGGTGACGTCATCGTGAACAGGTACTAATAGGTCATAAACATTGCTTATTAGGGCTGCGAATCTTTGGGTGGCCCACGATTCGATTCAATATCGATTCTTGGGGTCGCGATTCTATTATAAATCGATTTTTTTCCATCCAATGCGATTTTCGATTCAAAAACGATATTTTTCCCATTCAAAACGATTCAGTAGTCATTCAATACATAGGATTTCAGCAGGATCTGCCCCAGTCTGCTGACATGCTACCAGAATACTAGATTTAAAAAAAAAAAAAGCTTTTATAATTGTAAAGGACAATGTTTTATCAACTGATTGCAATAATGTAAATTTGTTTTAACTATTAAACAAACCAAAAATATGACTTATTTTATCTTTGTGAAAACATTGAACACAGTGTGTTGTCAAGCTTATGAGATGCAATGCAAGTGTAAGCCACTGTGACACTATTGTTTTTTTTTTTGTTTTTTTTTTTTTTAATAAATGTCTAACGATAATGTCAATGAGCGATTTTTAATCACTGCTATGCTGAAATTATAACTAATATTGATACTGTTGATAATATTCATTTTTGTTTCACTACTTTTGGTTTGTTCTGTGTCGTGTTTGTGTCTCCTCTCAATTGCTCTGTTTAATGCAGTTCTGAGTGTTGCAGGGTCAGGTTTGGTTTTGGAATTGGATTGCATTGTTATGGTATGTTGTGTATTGGTTTGTTGGATTGATTTAAAAAAAATAAAAAAATAATAATAATATTAAAAAAATAATAAAAACATTTTTTTTTATGAGAATCGATTCTGAAATGCACAACGTGAGAATCTCGATATGTATTCGAATCGATTTTTTCCCAACACCCCTATTGCTTATGCTTAAAAATGTCCCCTTCATATGAGCCCATTGATGGGATTGTGCAAGACTCCCTTGAAAAAGAGATTCCTAATCCCAATGGGATCTTCTCTGGGTAAATAAAGGTAAAAAGAAATGTTTGCTATGATGCTTTTCATTTATTTGCCAGCACGAATTTAATACGGTAACTTCACATAGTGCACTGAAGAATAGGCGACATTCTTTTCAGTCTTTGCTTCAGAAATGAAGAGGAGGTTTTCACATATTTGCGGACTTTCCGGATACATAAACCTCGACAACAGCAAATGCAGTTTCAGCTTCGAGAGTAAGTTCCCCCCAAAACACACAAGTGCACGCACACACATACTGCTTATCATTTGGAATGGGGACCAAGTTTTTGATCATCACTTGTGGACACCACCCTTTCTACAGGTTATGGAGGCCTACAAAAAATAGGGAAAATAGCCACTGCCCAGTTAGCTAATACACGTCTTTAAATCGCTGGATTGATGAGGTAATGTGCTGATCATTCTTACTGGGTACCCTGGGGGAAAAAAGAGTTAATATGGTTCATGGGGGCCAAATTTAAACAATTATGCATAATTCACAAAAATTTGTACGTGACTACTGACGACCATTTAAAAAAAATAAATTCTAATTAAATATGACATGATCCTCAGAATATAGCACTACAGCTGTCCTCTTATAGGAAGTTTCACCACTTAAATGTTTAAAGGGGAACATTATCACCAGACCTATGTAAGCGTCAATATATACATTGATGGTGCAGAAAAAAAGACCATATATTTTTTTAACCGATTTCCGAACTCTAAATGGGTGAATTTTGGCGAATTAACCGCCTTTCTGTTCATCGCTCTTTTTGCGATGACGTCAGAACGTGACGTCTCCGAGGTAATACAGCCGCCATTTTCATTTTCAACACATTACAAACACCGGGTCTCAGCTCTGTTATTTTCCGTTTTTTCGACTATTTTTTGAAACCTTGGAGACATCATGCCTCGTTGGTGTGTTGTCGGAGGGTGTAACAACACTAACAGGGAGGGATTCAAGTTGCACCACTGGCCCAAAGATGCGAAAGTGTCTGCCGCCAGACCCCCATTGAATGTGCCAGAGGGTCTCCACATTTTACCAGCGATGACAGACATGGCACAGAGATGTATGGATAACCTGCAGATGCATTTGCAACGATAAATTCAACGAAATCACAAAGGTGAGTTTTGTTGATGTTGACTTATGTGCTAATCAGACATATTTGGTTGCGGCGTGACTGCCAGATAATCGATGCTAACATGCTACGCTAATCGACACTAACATGCTATTTACCGGCGATGCTAAAGCAGACATGGCACAGAGAAGTATGGATAACCTGCAGATGCATTTGCAACTATAAAGTCAACTAAATCACAAAGGTGAGTTTTGTTGATGTTGACTGCCAGCTAATCGATGCTAACATGCTACGCTAATCGATGCTAACATGCTATTTACCGGCGGTGCTATAGCACACATGGCACAGAGATATATGGATAACCTGCAGATGCATTTGCAACTATATTAAGTTTCCTTCCACCCACATTTAATGCGAAAAAAACACTTACCAATCGAAGGATTTAAGTTGCTCCAGTGTCACGAGATGCGAAAGTCCCGATCGTTTGGTCCGCACATTTTACCGGCGATGCTAACGCAGCTATTCGGCCATGCTATGGCTATGAATAGCGTCAATAGCTTCAGTTTCTTCTTCAATACTTTCATACTCCAACCATCCGTTTCAATACATGCGTAATCTGTTAAATCGCTTGAGTCGCTGAAATCCGAGTCTGAATCCGAGCTAATGTCGCTATATCTTGCTGTGGTATTCGCCGTTGTTTGTTTACATTGGCAGCACTGTATGACGTCACAGGGAAATGGTTAGTCGCATCGCAAATAGTGAAAATCAAGCACTTTATAGCTTTTTTTAGGGATATTCGGGGACCGGTAAATTTAAAAAAAAAAATTCAAAAAATACAACAAGCCACTGGGAACTGATTTTTATTGTTTTTAACCCTTTTGAAATTGTGATAATGTTCCCCTTCAAGCAAATCCTGCATCTTCTGTGACATTACTGAAAACTGCTATTTAGCAGTATTAAGTTGTCTGCAACTCCAACTACCATATATAGAAGAATGGAAAATTCTGAATGTGAATCATACTTTAAGGTAATAATGTTTTATAATCATTCTATATGAAAATATCCTCCTAAGAAACACAAAACTAGACTTTGTTTTTGGAAAAATATATTAGTTTTAACTGAGGATGGATACCATACAGACTCATCATCAGCCGTTGTCAATCCAATGCTGGACAAAAGCCTCAGCATGTTTCTGCCATAGTGAACGATCTCTAGCTGCTCCCTGCCACTGCACTGTTCCCCAATATTTGTCTATTTCATCTCGCCATCTCACTCTCTGTCTTCCTCTATTTCTGCTCCCATCCATGGGTCTCCATGATGTCATTAGGGAAGTCCATCTATTATCTGTTCTGCTACTGATATGTCCAGCCCACTTCCACTTATTTAATTTGATAGTTCTCATAATGTCTTGGACTTGCGTTTGTTTTCTCACCCATTCATTTGTTTTTCTGTCTTTATATGTGATTCCGAGCATATTTCTTTCCATGTTGTGTTGTGCTGCTGCTATTTTTTTTCCATTTTATTTGACAATGCCAAGGTTTCAGCTCCATATGTCATGGTTTGTAACACGCATTGATTAAAGACCTTTCTTTTTAGGCTTAACGGTATTTCTCCTCTCATGATGTTGCTCAGTTTTCCATATTGGCACCAGCCCAATCTGATTCTCCTCCCTATCTCCTGTTCTTGACTCTTTTCTTTCAGGCTAAATCTCTGCCCCAGATAGATGTATTCAATAACTTCATCAATTTAATTTCCATTAACAGTCACAGGTCCATGAGGTACCACGGAATTTGCCATAAATTTTGTTTTCTTCATATTCATTTTCAATTCACAACATTTGCTGGCATTTGCAAGGTCTTTAAGCATATCTTCCACTTCACGGAGTTGCTCTCCCAAGACAACAATGTCATCTGCAAACCTCAGATGATTAAATTTGTCTCCGTTGATGTCAACTCCTTTATCCTCCCACTCCAGAGAGCGAAATATGCCTTCCAAACAAGTTGTAAATAGTTTAGGCAAAATTGTATCGCCTTGTCGGACACCCTTCTTTATGTGGATTTTATCGCTTGGTTTGCGCATCGTAACTGTGGTAGTGCAGTTTGTGTAGATGTCCTTGAGTAAGTTAATGTACTTATGATGAATTCCTTGATCTTGCAGAGCTTTAGAACCGACTGTGTCTCCACCCAATCAAATGCCGTTTCATAGTCTATGAAGGCCATACAAAGTGGTTTGTTGTATTCTTGGCTTTTTTCCTTGATCTGATTCAATGTATGAATATGGTCCATGGTAGAAAAAACACTCCTAAACCCTGCTTGTTCTCTGGGTTGGTGGCTATTAAGTGTATTTTCCATTCGATTTGTCAGGATTCTTGTAAACAACTTGCATATGTTTGAAAGAAGGCTAGTAGGTCTGTAGGTCTTGAAGTCCCCTTTCTTGAAAAGGATGATCATGTTAGCTTCTTTCCACTTCTCTGGCACTTTCCCCTGATGTAAGCAAGCTTTGTATAGTTTCGCCAGCTCCTTATCAATGACATCCTCCCCTCTTTAATTGTGTCTATTAAAATATTATCTGGTCCTGGTGCTTTCCCTCGTTTCATGTTTTTGACTGCAAACTGCCCCTCCCAATATGTGATGTCTGGAAATTCTTCTGAGTCTATGGATAATTGAAGGTCCACTGACTGACTGCTTTGAGAGAGTTCTTCATAAAATTCTTCAATCCTCATCAAAATCATGTCTTGATCTGTGATTTCTGTCCCTTTTTTTAATCAAGTAATGATGTTATTTTCTGCTTTCCACTTGAAAGTTTCTGCCTTGTTTTCTTCAAACTTCTATTATTTTCTATTGTCTCTTGAATTTTAAGGGTGTTGTATTTTCTTATGTCTTGTTGGAGTTTCTTTCGTATTGTCTTGCATGTTTCTGTATATTCAACATTCTGGAATCCAACTCCATCTCTCTTCATATTCCTCCTTTTTTCCATAAACCACTGAGAGTTTGGACTCTTGCTTTTTCTTTTCTTTCCCTGCTGTTTTTATAGAGCTCTCATGTACTATGTCAATGAATTTGTCATTCCATTCGTCAAGGTCAGCGGTATCTTCTACTTCCAGTCCTTGAAAGCGGTTTTGTAATTCTAGTTGAAATTCATGCTTTCTGGCTTCCAAATTGATCATATCGGGCATACAGACTCACAATACTATTAATAAAGCCCGATGTGGGGGCTGCTGTGAAAATGTCTCGCACTCAAACTAACCAGTAAACATGTTTTATGGGCCAAAACCTAAAAATTACTTAGCATCTTCATTATGGATCTGACTATCATTTAAATAAGTTTCCCTTTAGGGGACCTTTTTTTGCGTCCCCTTACCGTCAGAGGTTCCCTAAAGGTGACTGTGTTAACAGAGCGATGTCCCCATTAAGCATAGCCAGAACACACACATGCACACACTTGTATGTGTTACCTTCTTGAGACCTCTGAATAATGCCTACCTCTTCAAGACCACCCTTTCTAGATATACAAAGATTTGTATTTACAACTTTAATAAAATGTATATGTATACTATGTAAATATAAAAAAGCTTGATGTGAAAAATGAGTTGGAATTTCACAAGAAAAAGGTCACAATTTCACAAGGAAAACTTAGAATTTTGGCATTTTTATAACAAAAACTCGTAATTTTATTCAACGTAAGTAAAAATTTTACAACAAAATGTGTGCAATATGATAAAAGTTGGAATTTTGAATTAAATTTTTCCTAATAACAATCTCAATATTGCGAAAAAGTCAGAATTTTATATAAAAAATATCACCATTTTGCAATAAAAAGTAATACTTTTACATTAAAAAAGTAATAATTTTACAAGAAAATATTGCAATATTACAGAAACAGAAAGAATATGATAAATTCTTCCTAATTCTATTAGAAAAAAGTTGACATTGTAAGAAAAAGACTGATTTTAGTAATAAAAAATATATTGTTTTAATTTGTTTGTAATTGTTTTTTAATCTTCATTATTATTACAGTATGTCTCTATATACATACTTATTTAATTTTTTTATTCATTTTGGCCAAAGGGGGCAAATTTCAATATCTTACACACACTTGTTATTTCATATGTTGACCATAGGGGGAGACCTTTTACAACAGACACAGTTTATTATTTTTTTACCACCAGGGGTGCTAATGAGACATTCTCTATTAGATGCAATGGTTTTCCGTATTGGGACCATATTTATGTCCTAACTTGTTTACTGGTCCCCATATGGAAGGTACTTTTCCTTGTTGATGTGTCAAGAAGCATAGAAATACAAGAACACACAATCACACACACACACACACACACACGCACGCACATATATTTGTTAACTTCTTGAGACCTCCGAATAATGCCTACCTCTTCAAGACCAGCCTTTCTAGATATACAAAGATTTGTGTTTACAACATTAATAAAATTTATATGTATACTATGTAAATATAAAAAAGCTTGATGTGAAAAATGAGTTGGAATTTCACAAGAAAAGGGTCACAATTTCACAAGGAAAACTTAGAATTTTGGCATTTTTATAACAAAAAGTCGTAATTTTACTCAACGCAAGTCAAAATTTTACAAGACAATTTGTGCAATATGATGAAAGTTGGAATTTTGCCTAGTGACAGTCACAATATTGCGATAAAAGTCAGAATTTTATATAAAATATCACCATTTTGCAATAAAAAATAATTTTAAATAAAAGTAATTATTTTACGAGAAAATATTGCAATATTACAGAAACAAAAAGAATATGAGAAATTGTTCCCAATTTTATAAGAAAAAAGTTGACAGTGAGAAAAAGACTGATTTTAGTAATAAAAAATATATATATTTAATTTATTGTTTGTAATTGTTTTTTAATCTTCCCTATTTACTTCGTTATTACAGTGTGTCTCCATATACATATTTATTTTATTTTTTTATTCAGTTTGGCCAAAGGGGGCAAATTTCAATATCTTACACACACTTGTTATTTCATATGTTGACCATAGGGGGAGCACTTTTACAACCGACACAATTTTAATTTTTTTCACCACCAAAGGTGCTAATGAGACATTCTCTATTAGATGCAAGGGTTTTCCGTATTGGGACCGTGATTTATGTCCTAACTTGTTCACTGGTCCCCATATGGAAGGTACTTTTCCTTATTGATGTGTCACGAAGCATAGAAATACAAGAACACACAAACACACACACACACACACACACTCTTCGCAGTGTTCACGTGGGAGGCTTTGATGCTCCACGCCCATCTGCAGCTGTGGGAAAAGTCACTAATTCACGTGCGGTGAAACGTTCGAAGCGCCTTATTCTGTTATTGCTGGAAAAAAGTAAATACTCAACAAATAAAAGCAGCAAGTGGATCCAACTGATGGATCGAAACAAGGTCTGTTAGCATAGAAAAATCTAATAGATGATTTTCATCAGCATGTGAACATGTGGGCGGTAGACATTCTCTTAAACTCTCTGGTGGCTGGAATACAACAGTGGAACCTCCATTCACCGTCGCCTTTATTTGCGACATTTTCAGTTTACGAACCTTGACGTCACGCCAAATATGCCCCTGTGTGCGAACGCTTCATTCATTCATTTTGTGTGCCTCGAGATGGCATTTGATGACATTTCTTCCTGTACATGCAAGCACGGCCTTTTTGAAGAGGCGGGGCCCCCTATGTCACGTCCTGTTTACGTCCTGTACACAAGGGTGCGGGTATTTCGAAAAGCTTCCTCGGCAAGCCGCACTTCCTGAGAGTTTGTTTCCACAATCGTGGAATGGTTACATGTCCTTTGGAAAGTTTCACTGCAATAAGGTGCTTTTTGTAGCCATCCACAAGCTTCTGGCAAGCTCCCCGTGAAAATTTTTTGACCACTCCTCTTGACAAAATTGGTGCAGTTGAGCTAAATTTGTTGGTTTTCTGACATGGACTTGTTTCTTCAGCATTGTCTACACGTTTAAGTCAGGACTTTGGGAAAGCCATTCTAATACTTTAAAGGCCTACTGAAATGAGATTTTCTTATTTAAACGGGGATAGCAGGTCCATTCTATGTGTCATACTTGATCATTTTAGGATATTGCTATATGTTTGCTGAAAGGATTTAGTGGAGAACATCGACGATAAAGTTCGCTAATATAAAAGCCTTGCCTTTACCGGAAGTAGCAGACAATGTGCGCGTGACGTCACGGGTTGTAGGGCTCCTCACATCCTCACATTGTTTACAATCATAGCCACCAGCAGCTAGAGCTATTTGGACCGAGAAAGCGACAATTTCCCAATTGATTTGAGCGAAGATGAAAGATTCGTGGATGAGGAAATTTAGAGTGAAAGACTAGAAAGAAAAAAAAAAGTTCCACGCAGTGTGATAGTTTATATATCAATGATGAAATCTTAACATGCCAATACGGCCGGTTTAGTTTACTAAATTGCAATTTTAAATGATGACGCTTATGTTGACGCGTGTTTGTGACGTTATTGGTTGGAGCGGACATTTTATCACAGCACAACTCACGGCTAAAAGTCGTCCGATTTAATCGCATAATTACACAGTATTTTGGACATCTGTGTTGCTGAATCTTTTGCGATTTGTTAAATTAATAATGGAGACTATAAAGAAGAATGCTGTTGGTGGAAAGCGGTGGATTGCAGCTGCCTTTAGCAACCAAAACACAGCCGGTGTTTCTTTGTTTGTTGTGAAGCTTTAATATGGAACAGAGCTGTCAAGCGAACATCTTTCCCTACCACATGTCAACCGGCAGGTTTCGGTGAGAAAATTGTGGTAATAAGTCGGCTCTTACCGCAGACATCAACGGAGCTTGCGTCCTCCTGCAGCAGCTGTCAAAAAGGCAGCTGCGACTTTCTTGGCGCTTCCATGGCTTCCATCAGAGACACTAGCGGTCAACACACCCCTCCGACTTTCAGGTATGACTTTATAATCTCACTAAAACACTATTAACACGATAATCGGATAAGGGATTTTCCAGAATTGTTCTAGTAAATGTGTCTAATAACATCTGAATCGCTCTCACTGCCCTCGCCTTTTTTTTTTTCTAGTGTTTCACTTTAACTTTCCTCATCCACAAATCTTTCATCCTTGCTCAAATTAATGGGTAAATCTTCGCTTTCTCCGTCGGAATCGCTCTTGCTGCTGGTGGCTATGATTATAAACAATGTGAGGATATGAGGAGCCCTACAACCTGTGACGTCACGCACACATCGTCTGCTACTTCCGGTAAAGGCAAGGCTTTTTTATTATCGACCAAAACTTGCGAACTTGATCGTCAATGTTCTCTACTAAATCTTTTCAGCAAAAATATGGCAATAACGCGAAACGATCAAGTATGACACATAGAATGGACCTGCCATCCCTGTTTAAATAAGAAAATCTCATTTCAGTAGGCCTTTAAATCAGTACTTGTTAAACAGTAGCAGTTAAATAGCATATTTTATGAAAATCAACTCAAAAAATGTAAATACAAACATTCAAGCTTATTGCCACTGCCAGGGTATTTAAGTTATCCCGTTTGTTATGGAAAATAAATATAATGTACATACAAATCTCTGAGCCACAATCATAACATCCGAACAGGCAATTTCTGAGGTAACCAGAAACATTTTCTTTTATCAGGGAGAAAGAAAAGAAAGGGTGAAGCACAAAACACTTTACTGCTGGGATTTCTTTTACAGGGGACTAGAATGTAAATTCCATGTTAATAATGGTGTTCCTTCAGAGAATCTCACTCAACTCGGTGCAGTTTGTTCATTCTTACAACTTAACGACCATTAATTTTAAATGTACTGCCCTATGACTTAAAGTGCCATAACATTTACTGTGCAAACACACTATTAACACTGTATAACTTCAGTGAAGTGCCCCGTGCATATTTCAGCATATTGCCTCTCCTCTGTTTTCACTACAGACAGAGCATGTGAATGCAGCACCCACATGTCATCAATATAATGCACTGTAACTACCAGGTAATTATGGTTACAGATTGATGTCCATTAGTCCCCACTGAGAGCAACTACAGCTACAAGTTGTAAAGTTGTCACTTTTACAGTCCTCTCCTTTTCATACAACTGGTGTATTCTTCGTGCCATGGTGTGTCTTGATGGCGGCTCGTACACCCAACATTTCTCAGGCTGGCGTTTTCCACAACACTAATGGACCTACAGTATGTGACTATCCACTTCGCTATGGCATTTGTTAGCAGTTCTTGTTCTCGTTTATCTATACTTCTCCCGCACGCTGCATTTAACGTAGTCTGCCGAAGCCTGGCTCGACTTTCTGCTTTGTTGAATGGTGTGCTCGCATCAACAGTGTGCTTCGCGTTAGGGTGATATTTTAGACTGGAAGTACTCCTGTGATAAGAAAATTCAGCTTGTCAGTGGCTACTAACGACCTAGCTTCTGTCAAATCCGCCGCCTGGAAGTACTTTATAATGAAAATTACTCTGTAAAAGTTCTGTTGAGTTACCCTCTTTCTCCATCCTTGTTAGGTTTTTTTCCGCGTTCTCCTTCCTTTCCCGCAGGAGCCAGCAATAGGCGTTAAGAAAATAAAAGCATGTAAACAACATAAGCAAATGCGCAATAAAATGATTGTCGGCGTTAAGAGATTGATGGGTTAACTCGAAATTAACGCATTAACTTGCCCACCCCTAGTTTTTTTTACATACGATGAAAAAACAAATTTTAGATTTTACTGTTAAAAAACTGGCAGCTAAGAATTTTACAGTAAAATTTGCGGTGGTTTTTACAGCATATAACTGGAACTGGAACGGAAAACCAGTGACACTGTTTTTGTACGCTAGGTTTTTTACTGTGTTTTGATTGTGTTTTACAGTATATGGAAATACCGGACCAAAGGTGTTTTTTTGTTTTTCAGTTGCCAGGATGATACCGTAAAATCTGTTGTAATTTTTACAGTGTACGACTTGGTGAAAATCTTGCTCTGACATCATATATCCGGCAGATATTTAATATTTATTTTTAAGAAAAATATTTTGGAATGTATAATGTATTAGTTAGGGGTGTAACGGTAAACAAAAATTTTGGTTTGGTACGTACCTCGGTTTAGAGGTCACGGTTCGGTTCATTTTCGGTACAGTAAGAAATCAACAAAATATACATTTTTGGGTTATTTATTTACCAAATTTGTAAACAATGGCTTTATCCTTTTAACATTGGGAACACTATAATAATTCTGCCCACGTTAATCCACATTAAACTGCCTCAAGTTGTTGCTTTGATTAAATAAAATGAAAAAAACCTTTCTTCTACATATAAAAAGTTTAACATTAAACAGTTTCCATTGAAACTGTTTAATGTCAACTCATCATGCTTAATTTATTACAGCATTTGGGAAGCCTGTAGTTGACTTTTATTATGTAAATGTTGTATTTTTATCAACATGGGATAGCAGGGACCCTGCTATTCAAAACTAGGTTGCTACATTACTAATGATTCATGTAACTATAGCTGAAAAATAGTACAATTGCAATAGGAGAGACTATTCATCCCTAAACACAATGGAGTTCAATGAAATAACAGACAGGGCTTTGCTGCCCCTAAAACACGCACACGCACGCACGCACGCACACACACAGGAAAATGAGCTAACGTTACGCTAAAAGCTAATTAGCCTTCATTTCAAGCCTATACTGTGAGCGAGCTGAGTTGCAGTTTAAATTTCTAGAAGGTCAAGGGGCTCATAGAGATGTTTGTAACTGTTGTGACTGGGAAGTGTTTAGTATAATTTGGGTAGAGTCTGCTCCTCCCCTGCTAGACGAATATCTGCTCGACGCTAAAGCATTGACTACATCGCTCTGAAGTCTGAATACGCACTGCTGATTGGCTGTTACATCGCTCTGAATACGCACTGCTGATTGGCTTATTATGTAACCAATCAGATGGTTGTGTGGGCGGGACAATGAGGCAGAGACAGAGGCAGAAAGCAGAGCAGCTTGTGAAGACTTCTGCTTCCGAACTTGTTCGGTATGCCCGCGTGCCGAACCGAAACCCCCGTACCGAAACGGTTCAATACAAATACACGTACCGTTGCACTCCTAGTATTAGTATATAATAATGTTAGTTATTTATTAAATATTTAAATAATGAGAAGTTGAAAAGCATGAAAAACATGTATTTTCTTACTGTCAAATTGGAAAGAACAAATACGTTTAGTAAGAAAAGCATTATTTTCAGGGATTTGCGGGCCTAAAAAAAATTACGTGGCGGGCCAAATCTGGCCCCCGGTCTTTGAGTTTGACAACATGATGTAAACTATTGTGAACATCTTTTTACTAATAAATAGGAAAAAACACATCTTACAGCAGGAGAAAGTTGTGTAGTTTTCTTGGCATGTACTCTACAAAATGCGAGTGGACCCCTGCCTGGTTGCCTGGATTTCGAACTACCTCACCGACAGGCCACAGTACGTCAGACTGAAGGACATCACGTCTGACACTGTGATCAGCAGCACCGGAGCACCGCAGGGAACGGTGCTGGCCCCTCTTCTCTTCACCCTGTACACCGCTGACTTCTGCTACAACTCAGAGCTGTGTCACATCCAGAAGTACGCGTATGACACAGCCATCGTCGGGTGCATCAGCGACGGCAGAGAGGAGGAGTTTCGGAACCTGGTGATGGACTTTGTTGTGTGGTGCCACACGAACGTCTTGCAGCTCAATCCGTCAAAGACCAAGGAGCTGGTCATTGACTTTGGGAGGTCGAGTCCACGGTCACAACCTATTGTGATCGAGGGAGTTGAGGTACAGACCGTGGACTCATTCAAGTACCTCAGGGTTTGGGTGGACAATAAGCTGGACTGGACCGTTAACACGGACCACCAGTACAAGAAAGGACAGAGCAGGCTGTACTTCCTCAGGAGACTGCACTCCTTCAACATCTGCAAAAAACTCCTGTGGATGTACTACCAGTCTGTGGCTGCCAGTGTTCTGTTCTACATGGTAGTGTGCTGGGGGGGGCAGTACATCTAAGAAGGACAGCTCCAGACTTGAGAAACTGATCAGGCGGGCCGGTTCTACAATCGGTATGAAACTGGACTCACTGGTGACGGTGGCAGAGAAGAGGACTGTTGACAAACTAGTAAGCATCCTGGATGATGCCAGTCACCCTCTGCATAGCGTTATCAGACAAACTAGTAAGCATCCTGGATGATGCCAGTCACCCTCTGCATAGCGTTATCAGTAGCCAGAGGAGCCTGTTCAGTGCTAGATTGCTTCATCCCAAGTGCAGGACTAATAAACTCAAGAACTCCTTTGTCCCACACGCCATTAGACTGTACAACTCCTCTCTGGGACGGGGGGCAGGGGGTACAAGGATGACAGGGGATTCTAAACATTAACAGTGCAATACGTTTTCATAACATGGTCACTACTCCCTACTTTGTCTTGTTATATTCTTATTTTAATGTTTTATTGTTATTCCCATTGTTTTTATTCTTTTTGTAATATTTCTCTATTTTGTTTCCTTTTAAACCCCCATTATTTACTTTTTACTCTTTTTTTAAATTGATCTCAACTCTGTACACTGCTGCTGGAATTTTAATTTTCCTGAAGGAACTCACCTGAAGGAATCAATAAAGTACTATCTATCTATCTATGTATCCTATAAAGTGGTGATTCGATTTTAATTTATCGACAAGTCCCTTCTTGTCCGTGTGAGACATCGACAGCAATCAATAAACTAAAGACACACTCTTGAGTCACACCTCCTCTCTTCCTGTCGCTTCTCAGCAAATATAGAACATTAGTCACAGCGCTCAAAAGTCCATCAAAATGTTTTAGTACGACTTTGGTAAGCTATGAAGCCGCTCCGCTTGATGAATTGCACTGTGCTTCAACATAAGAGTATTATTATGGTGTGTGTATAAGGTAAGACATATCTGGTGTTTTGTTTCGCAATAATATGTAAAAGCAACTTTTCCTACCTCCTGCTACCTGCTGATCTGTATTTGGGATCTGCATATGTCCTGAAAAATTGCGCGTATCCGCCTATGAAGTCTGTGTCAACACTGTAGTCGATAAGCTTCTTTTTTTTCCTCTCTATCTTCTTGTTATGGGACATTCATCCTACGCTGTTGCCATTTGTAATATAGAGTAGTATAACGTTCTTACTTATAGCTGTCAGTAAACTCGCCATGAAAGCGCTAAAACATACCGGTGTAGTGAGTTTACATTATTCACCCAAGGAACTTTAGTTATCAGAGAGTTCGGGTCAAACAGTTTTTCATAGAACACAGTTCTGGCGTTGTTGTTGCATTAGTGATCCACGGATAAGGAGATGCTGCTCCGTTATTGATGGAAGTAAAGTCTGAATGTCATTAAAACAGTTAGCTCCATCTTTTGACACTTCTTCCACTCCTGTCCTTGCACGCTACACCGCTACAACAAAGATGACGGGGGGAAGACGCTGCCGTAGTTGAGCCACGTAAGTAAGACCGCCCAGAAAACGACGCATCCAAAAGAGACTGTCAAAAAGCGGCTTGAAGATGATCTGTAAAACATTATCTATGCAACATTTTGACCAAATAACCTCCATTACATGTTATGTAATGGAGCATCATAATTAAATTATCCCCTCAACTCCCCCCAAAATGGATTCACTTGCTGGAATAAAAAAGACAATATAACATACATCCATAAACCTGGATAAATATGAAAAAGTGCAATGTATTTATCTGTACAGTAATTTATTTATTTATATCTGCACCTTATAGATTTTTTTTTATCCTGCACTACCAAGAGCTAATGCAACGAAATGTTGTTCTTATTTGTACTGTAAAGTTCAAATTTGAATGACAATAAAAAGGAAGTCTAAAGCTATGTAGACCACAAGGAAGTGTTTTCAATTTAGAAAAAAAATTATAATAATATGACTCCTTTAATGCACCTTATAATCCGGTGCGCCTTATATATGAAACAAGATCCAAAATAAACCATTCATTGGCAGTGCGCCTTATAGTCCAGTGCGCCCTACAATCCAGGAAATACTGTCTATAAATACACATATATACATATACATGTATACATGTCTTCTTCAAAGTTATTTACTGTATATCTTGACTTACACTTGATTGGTTTAAAAGTAAATTATATCATAAAGAAAAAGGTGAGGAATATCAAATAACGGCTGCTGCTTTTTATTTCTTTATGTGTGTGTGTGTGTATATATATATATATATATATATATATATACATATACATATATATATATATATATATATATATATATATATATATATATATACATACATACATACATACATACATACATACATACATATATATATATATATATATAAATCTCCATTTTCTACCGCTTATTCCCTTTGGGGTCACGGGGGGCGCTGGTGCCTATCTCAGCTACAATTGTGGGGAGGGCGGGGTACACCCTGGACAAGTCGACCTCATCACACACACACACACACACACACACACACACATATATATATATATATATATATATATATATATTATCAGTTATCAGAGTGTGTGTGTGATGAGGTTGACTTGTCACACACATATATATATATATATATATATATATATATATATATGTGTGTGTGTGTGTGTGTGTGTGTGTGTGTGTGTCTCTTTAGCTTGTGAAGTGGCTCCCAAAGTCCTAACTTGTGTGACGATGAAAAAAAAAAAAGTTGACAAATTACTTTTAGTTTTTAAAAGTCAAACTCTGCTTCTCAACTGATTCAATTGTGGACAAATCAAAAAGTGCCTCACGCTGTCGTGTTTATGTTGTGCTCATTAACCTCCCGGCGCTCTCAATCCAAACTGTGGCCGCGACCTACCCGGCCTCTCCGGATCAGAATGGAACACACAACAGTCCCAGAGCATCAGCCAGGCCAATCGATGGCAGACTCGGGTCATCGCCAGAATTGATTTTGGGTCAAAGATAGCATCTCGGCTCGATGCGCTAATACATAACACCATGTTAGTGGCAACAGGGGCCACGCCCACCACATCCAACCATAGTTAGACTCCCTAATACTTCCATATTCATCTCACTAAGACAATCTTGTCCGATTTTCCCTCGAAAAATCATAACCAAACACACTGTAAAGTAGCCGACTTCAGTCGCAAATTGGTGTTTGTTAGCACCAAAGCTACTCACTGGTTCACAGAAGGTGATGTGGGATTGTAGTTACATGGCAACATAGATACGGTACTCAATGATTGGACGGACTACAATATTGGAGAACTGCGCCAGACCACTTTATACAGAGGAACCTCCATTTACAAATGTATTTGGTTCTGGAACAACGTTCGTATAGTGAAGCAGAGTTCCCTATAAGAATCAATGAATGATTGGTTCTCGTCTTGACAAAAGTTCTTATTTAACGAAAAAAAATGGTGTGTTTATCTACACATAGGTGTATATGTTTTTATATATAATATATTTATATATATATATATATATATATATATACATATATATATAAATGATAAATGGGTTGTACTTGTATAGCGCTTTTCTACCTTCAAGGTACTCAAAGCGCTTTGACACTACTTCCACATTTACCCATTCACACACACATTCACACATTGATGGAGGGAGCTGCCATGCAAGGCGCCAACCAGCACCCATCAGGAGCAAGGGTGAAGTGTCTTGCTCAGGACACAACGGACGTGACGAGGTTGGTTCTAGGTGGGATTTGAACCAGTGACCCTCGGGTTGCGCACGGCCACTCTCCCACTGCGCCACGCCGTCCTATACACATATACATACATACATATACACATACATATATATGTACATATACCATATCATTATTATTCAAAAACCACAACAAAATCACAGCAAGCTTAAATGTCAACACACACACACAAACACACACACACTCAGAAACACACGCACGCATGCACGCATGCACACACACACGCATCTCGTTGGTACTCTCAAAAACGTCAACCGCCATGTTGCTACGATGATAAAAACATTTTTTTTTTTATAACTTTACCTTGTGCCTGCTACTATTTGTGGCATTGTTGAACACTCTGGGAGTCTCGGAATGATAAACAAACAGTGCCTTCACGTAATCTCCGGTAACGTTAGCACAAACTTGTAGTGTGAGGCAATCCTTCATCGGCTTGTGCTCTGGTAGTGCCTTCTCCTTTGTAGTAAAGGTCTGCCGTGGCATATTTTTCGGTCTCATCACAAATAGACTTCCTGCTGTACAAATCCCGATTAGATTAAATCCTTGAACGGAAGGTGCTGCAAGCCAGAAGCTAACTAGCTAAAATGCGAACTGAGTGGTTAGCACATACATATACTGTATATACATATATACACACAGACATATATATATATATATACACACACACACACACACACACACATATATATGTATGGACATCTCTTATATATATATATATATATATATATACACACACACATACACACACATATATGTATGGACATCTCTTATATATATACACACACACACACATATATATGTATGGACATCTCTAATATATATATATATATATATATATATATATATATATATATATATATATATATATATATATATGTAGGTGTGGGAAAAAATCACAAGACTACTTCATCTCTACAGATCTGTTTCATGAGGGGTTCCCTCAATCATCAGGAGATTTTAATGGAAGCATTCACATACAATGGTTTATATAGAGCACAGAGTGGGTGGGTACAAGCAGGCGTAGGCTGTGGTGATTGGCTCATGTGTTACCTAGGAGGTGTTTCCGTCTATGGCGGCAGGTTGAAATGATTTCACTGCGCTTGTTGAGAGATGATAGATCTGGATGATATATAATAAACAGTTTCTCTTTTAAGCATAGGTTGCATCTTTTATTACCACTGTTGTAAGGTGTGCTGGATGCAAGAATTTGCCATGTTATTGAATATTCAACATTATTGTCTTTGAGGTTCCAAATGTGTTTGCTGAGTTCTGTAGAATTCTGCAAAGTCTGGTTTCTAAAGGAGGCGTTGTGATTATTCCATCTTGTTTTGAACGCTCCTTCGGTTAATCCTACGTACGTGTCGGATGTGTTAATGTCCTTGCGTATTACCTTTGCTTGGTAAACGACTGATGTCTGTAAGCACCCTCCGTTGAGAGGGCAATCAGGTTTCTTGCGACAGTTACATTCATTATTGGTTTCAGAGTCGTTTAGTCTGGGGGTAGGCAGTCCTTTTGCAATTGCTTTGTTGTGGTTTGAAATGATTTGTTGCATGTTATTCATACAGCTGTAGCTCAATTTAATGTTGTTCTTGTTGAATATTTTTCTTAGGGTGTTGCCTTTGGGGAAGTGTTTGTCGATCAGAGTGAGGAACTTGCGGCCGATGTTGGTTGAGACGTCTTTGCTGAATGGCGGATTGTACCAGATGATGTTGTTTCGTTTTCTGCTCTTTTTTGGTTGGTTTTCTGGGGTGGGTTCATAGGTGAGGGTGAAGTTGTATCCGCTTTCATCAAGTGCTTTCTGGTACGGGGGGGTTGCTTGGTCGAATTCAGCTTTGCTAGATGACAGCATTGATAGTCTTTTATTAATTCCGGTAGGTATTCTTTTCGTGGTGGTGGGTGGGTGGTTGCTGTCGTGGTGCACGTATTGGAGTGTTGTGTTGGGTTTCGTGAATGGTTGGTAGCTGTTATTTCTCAGGTTGAAAGTGACGTTGAGGAAGTTGGCGGTTTGCTTGTTGGCTTCAATCGTGATCCGTAGGCCGTTTTCTTTGAAGATTTGGCATATGCGCTTCTTGGTGTTCTCGCTGCTCCTTGGCGAGGTGCGGCACACTGCCAGTCCATCATCACGGTAAATACCAAGGTTCAGGTTGAGGCTAGCAAGCTGGGAGAGGAAGAAACTCCCAACGAGTTCGCACGTTTCTGCGCCGTCAAAACTCCCCATAGTAACGTCAAATGTTGAATTGTTCTTTTTTTGCCATGGTGTACTGTTGTGGATGAGTATGGAGTTCTTTGCGTGGATGATGATGTTTCTTTCGTTGCCTGTGATTGAGTCGTAGTCCGAGGCGAAGTTTAGTGCTTGGGTCAGTAGGTCTTGCGTGATGGAAGGGTAAAATTCTTCGATGTCGAAGGAGATAAAGTTGTGTTGTTGTTTGTCTTGGATGTTGTTGAAGCATTTGATTACTGCTGCTGTATTTCTCCATTGGTTGAGTGGTGTTTTGTCCTTGATTTTTGCGTTGATTCTGTCCAGGATTATTTTGCTGATTTTTCCTATTTTGGATTTAGTTGGGTTTATTAGTCGGCATGTTGGGTTATTTGCGAAGTTGGGTTTGTGGTCCTTCAATGTGATGAAGGCTTCTTTGTTGGCTGTGTCCGCTTGTTTTCCAGGTGGATGTTCTGTAAAGTGTTTACAGAACATCCACCTGGAAAACAAGCGGATCGCAACCAAACTGGACATTGAGGAGAGGGTGGACGCCACAGCCAACAAAGAAGCCTTCATCACATTGAAGGACCACAAACCCAACTTCGCAAATAACCCAACATGCCGACTAATAAACCCAACTAAATCCGAAATAGGAAAAATCAGCAAAATAATCCTGGACAGAATCAACGCAAAAATCAAGGACAAAACACCACTCAACCAATGGAGAAATACAGCAGCAGTAATCAAATGGTTTAACAACATCCAAGACAAACAACAACACAACTTTATCTCCTTCGACATCGAAGAATTTTACCCTTCCATCACGCAAGACCTACTGACCCAAGCACTAAACTTCGCCTCGGACTACGACTCAATCACAGGCAACGAAAGAAACATCATCATCCACGCAAAGAACTCCATACTCATCCACAACAGTACACCATGGCAAAAAAAGAACAATTCAACATTTGACGTTACTATGGGGAGTTTTGACGGCGCAGAAACGTGCGAACTCGTTGGGAGTTTCCTCCTCTCCCAGCTTGCTAGCCTCAACCTGAACCTTGGTATTTACCGTGATGATGGACTGGCAGTGTGCCGCGCCTCGCCAAGGAGCAGCGAGAACACCAAGAAGCGCATATCCCAAATCTTCAAAGAAAACGGCCTACGGATCACGATTGAAGCCAACAAGCAAACCGCCAACTTCCTCGACGTCACTTTCAACCTGAGAAATAACAGCTACCAACCATTCACGAAACCCAACACAACACTCCAATACGTGCACCACGACAGCAACCACCCACCCACCACCACGAAAAGAATACCTACCGGAATTAATAAAAGACTATCGATGCTGTCATCTAGCAAAGCTGAATTCGACCAAGCAACCCCCCCGTACCAGAAAGCACTTGATGAAAGCGGATACAACTTCACCCTCACCTATGAACCCACCCCAGAAAACCAACCAAAAAAGAGCAGAAAACGAAACAACATCATCTGGTACAATCCGCCATTCAGCAAAGACGTCTCAACCAACATCGGCCGCAAGTTCCTCACTCTGATCGACAAACACTTCCCCAAAGGCAACACCCTAAGAAAAATATTCAACAAGTACAACATTAAATTGAGCTACAGCTGTATGAATAACATGCAACAAATCATTTCAAACCACAACAAAGCAATTGCAAAAGGACTGCCTACCCCCAGACTAAACGACTCTGAAACCAATAATGAATGTAACTGTCGCAAGAAACCTGATTGCCCTCTCAACGGAGGGTGCTTACAGACATCAGTCGTTTACCAAGCAAAGGTAATACGCAAGGACATTAACACATCCGACACGTACATAGGATTAACCGAAGGAGCGTTCAAAACAAGATGGAATAATCACAACGCCTCCTTTAGAAACCAGACTTTGCAGAATTCTACAGAACTCAGCAAACACATTTGGAACCTCAAAGACAATAATGTTGAATATTCAATAACATGGCAAATTCTTGCATCCAGCACACCTTACAACAGTGGTAATAAAAGATGCAACCTATGCTTAAAAGAGAAGCTGTTTATTATATATCATCCAGATCTATCATCTCTCAACAAGCGCAGTGAAATCATTTCAACATGCCGCCATAGACGGAAACACCTCCTAGGTAACACATGAGCCAATCACCACACCCTACGCCTGCTTGTACCCACCCACTCTGTGCTCTATATAAACCATTGTATGTGAATGCTTCCATTAAAATCTCCTGATGATTGAGGGAACCCCTCATGAAACAGATCTGTAGAGATGAAGTAGTCTTGTGATTTTTTCCCACACCTACATATTGCGCTCTACCACGGTACCGAGCACTATTCTCTGGATAATCCAATCAAGACGTATATATATATATATATATATATATATATATATATATATATATATATATTAGAGATGTCCAATATCGGACTGCCGATATTATCGGCCGATAAATGCTTTAAAATGTAATATCGGAAATTAACGGTATCAGGTAACACGGACTGTTTTGTTTTTACTTTACGGAAAAAATATCGAGATATATATTGTATATATATCTCGATATATACAGTATACGTAGGCCGGCTTCGTCCCGTGAAGAAGCGTACAACTTTTGGTTGTGTTTTCTGCTCCGTATGCTGAATGGCAATATACGATATATAGCTCCATATTTTTTCCGTAAAGTAAAAACAAAACACAAAATAGTCCATAATGACTTACTGTAAATAAGCGTTTTCAATAAGCATTTGAAAAAAAAAAAAAGAGTTAAAAGTGGGACCACATGCTGACATATGCTCAACTCATCATGCTTAATTTATTACAGCATTTGGGAAGCCTGTAGTTGATTATAATTATGTAAATGTTAAATTTTTATCAACATGTGATAGCAGGGACCGTGCCATTCAAAACTAGGCTGCTACATTACTAATGATTAATGTAATTATAGCTGAACACCATGAAGTTCATGTAGGCGTTATGATGCAGTTACATTATCATATCAACTATCAGAGACAGAAACTCTTCATTTAAAATAATGTCCTTTTTTGCTGCTTTAACACAGAAAAAGGTAAAGTGAAATAACTTAGTGGTTAACTGTTCAGACGGACAGGGCTTTGCTGTCCGTGACACATGGCACGCACACACACACGTGAGTTAACGTTAAGTTAAAAGCTAATTAACCTTCACCTCAAAGACTGCGAGCAAGCTGAGCTGCCGCTTATGTTTCTAGAATGTCAACGGGCTCATAGTGATGTTACTAGTAGTTGACTGGGAGGTATTTATTATAATTTGGGAAGAGTCCGCTGCATTATGCTCACCTGCTAAACACCTTTCTGCTAACCCGCACCGTCTCTCCTCTCTGCCTGCCTGAGCACCGACTCCATGCGCTCAGAGTACGCACTGCTAATATGCTGTTACCGCTCTGAATACGCACTGCTGATTGGCTGTTACCGCTCTGAATACGCACTGCTGATTGGCTGTTACCGCTCTGAATACGCACTGCTGATTGGTTACACGCAGAGCGGTAACAGCCAATCAGATGGTTCTCTGGGCGGCATAATGCTGAGTGCTGCAGAGACTTACTGACAGAGGCAGAACTAAGCGGGGCAGCTTGTTAGGACTTTAGGATAGGCGGTGGCTCTTTGTTGTTACGGCAGCCACCTTAACAACAAAGCGCCGCGGGAAACCCTGATATATATACACACACACATATATATATATATATATACATATAAATGTATATGTATAGGTATAGTTACTTTGCATACAGTTCGCTTTAGGCCCCTGGCCAAATTTTTTAACCCAATGCCCCAGCCCCCAAGTGAAAAAGTTTGGACACCCCTGCTTAATCACCTGTAATGGCTTCTTTCTTTCCTCATGACCAGCAATGAAAAAGGTTTAATTTAAATTATTTGGGAAACGATGCCTCTCGCTTCATGAAGTTGAACTTCATTCTTGTTTCCGGTCTCTATGTGCTCTCATTAGCGCATCAATGTTTTATACAGTGCTTACATTTTGCTCACTATTGTTCTCTATAAGGCCGAGCCCAGCCCGTCCTAACAAGACGTCTCCAATATAAGGTTCACATTCCACCCTTGAACACCTTCAACACCTCCTCCTGTTGTTGGAGGGTGCAATGAGGCAAAGATCACCTTCTCTGTAAGTCTTTGCAAGGTGTGAGCTCCCTCATGTTCTCTTGCAGCACAATTAAATTTGGATATACCTGAGAGTAGTCAGTGCGCAGCTTATACAGCAGTATAGGTTTGCAAAAAAGGGCTCGGAGTCTCAAGAGTACCTCACCAAGCGATATGCCAGGGGTGTCCAAACTACAGCCCGCGGGCGTGTTCCGTTGTTACGGCAAGAAAATATCTGACAGAATAATTGCTGTATGTTTGAACCCATCTGGCGACAACGTGAGTAATTCGGGTTGATGACCATAAATTTCACTTTGAAGTGAGCATTTTTATATATGACCCAATCCAAACAACCTTTCCCACTAATGGCACATATAAACCAACACAAAAAAGTCAATGCACATGGTCACACATAACACAACCTGGTCACTCCTCAACTTTATGGATTTTATCAAAAATATCCAAGCAGACACATAATTCAAAATCACACCCATTTAAATCTCCTGCAAGGCATGATGGGAAAATGCAAAACCCTCTCTTCCCACCTATCAATGTTTGTCACATGTTTAGCTTGTTAATATAGATATAGATGTGTGTATACACACAAACATATATTCGCATACATATTTATTCATACATATCCATATATACAAACCCCGTTTCCATATGAGTTGGGAAATTGTGTTAGATGTAAATATAAACAGAATACAATGATTTGCAAATCATTTTCAACCCATATTCAGTTGAATATGCTATAAAGACAACATATTTGATGTTCAAACTGATAAACTTTTTTTTTGCAAATAATTATTTACCTTAGAATTTGATGCCAGCAACACGTGACAAAAAAGTTGGGAAAGGTGGCAGTAAATACTGATAAAGCTGAGGAATGCTCATCAAACACGTATTTGGAACATCCCACAGGTGTGCAGGCTATTTGGGAAAAGGTGGGTGCCATGATTGGGTATAAAAACAGCTTCCCAAAAAAGGCTCAGTCTTTCACAAGAAAGAATGGGGTGAGGTACACCCCTTTGTCCACAACTGCGTGAGCAAATAGTCAAACAGTTTAAGAAGAAAGTTTTTCAAAGTGCAATTGCAAGAAATTTAGGGATTTCAACATCTACGGTCCATAATATCATCAAAAAGGTTCAGAGAATCTGGAGAAATCACTCCACGTAAGCGGCATGGCCGGAAACCAACATTGAATGACCGTGACCTTCGATCCCTCAGACGGCACTGTTTCAAAAACCTACATCAATCTCTAAGGGATATCACCACATGGGCTCGGGAACACTTCAGAAAACCACTGTCACTAAATACAGTTTGTCGCTATATCTGTAAGTGCACGTTAAAGCTCTACTATGCAAAGCGAAAGCCATTTATCAACAACATCCAGAAACGCCGCCGGCTTCTCTGGGCCAGAGATCATCTAAGATGGACTGATGCAAAGTGGAAAAGTGTTCTGAGGTCTGACGTGTCCACATTTCAAATAGTTTTAGGAAATATTCGACATCGTGTCATCCGGACTAAAGGGGAAGCGAACCTTGCAGACTGTTATCGACGCAAAGTTCAAAAGCCAGCATCTGTGATGGTATGGGGGTGCATTAGTGCCCAAGGCATGGGTAACTTACACATATGTAAAGGCACCATTAATGCTGAAAGGTACATACAGGTACAACAGCGTGGCTTCATAAAAAAAAGAGTGCGGGTACTTTACGGGCCCGCCTGCAGTCCAGACCTGTCTCCCATCGAAAATGTGTGGCGCTATATGAAGCGTAAAATAGGAGCGGAGACCCTGGACCTTTGAACGACTGAAGCTCTACATTAAAAAAAAGAATGGGAAAGAATTGCCACTTACGTGGAGTGATTTCTCCAGATTCTCTGAACCTTTTGATGATATTATGGACCGTAGATGTTGAAATCCCTAAATTTCTTGCAATTGCACTTTGAGAAACGTTGTTCTTAAACTGTTTGACTATTTGCTCATGCAGTTGTGGACAAAGGGGTGTACCTCGCCCCATCCTTTCTTGTGAAAGACTGAGCATTTTTTGGGAAGCTGTTTTTATACCCAATCATGGCACCCACCTGTTCCCAATTAGCCTGCACACCTGTGGGATGTTTCAAATAAGTGTTTGATGAGCATTCCTCAACTTTATCAGTATTTATTGCCACCATTCCCAACTTCTTTGTCACGTGTTGCTGGCATCAAATTCTAAAGTTAATGATTATTTGCAAAAAAAAAATGTTTATCAGTTTGAACATCAAATATGTTGTCTTTGTAGCATATTCAACTGAATATGGGTTGAAAATGATTTGCAAATCATTGTATTCCGTTTATATTTACGTCCAACATTTCCCAACTCACATGGAAACGGGGTTTGTACACACACACATACATATAAAAAATATATACACGTATACACACAAATACACACATATATACATATACATATATATATATATATATATATATATACGTATATACATACACACACACACATATACATATATATATATATTAGAGATGCGCGGATAGGCAATTATATCATCCGCAACCGCATCACTAAAGTCGTCAACCATCCGCCATCCACCTGAACCAACATTTCATCAAAGCCACACCCGCCCGCCACCCGCCCGTTGTTATACATCTAATATAGACGATGCAATGGTATTAGTGAGGTTAGAAAGTGTAACTCCCTCCAAATAGCACAGACACAATGGCTTTCTTGAACTGATTTATTTGAAGGCTTACTTTCCCTTCAAATTCAACGTGAAAACTGTAATAAATAAAGCACGTTACAAACGTATAAATAATAACATGCACAGCATGTGGATCAAACATTTTACCAAGTAAAATACCAACAAATGACAAATACCTCGTTGGCCATACCCGGAAGTAACTTCCTTACATCTGTCGACAGACCAAACCATCCATCCATCCATCCATTGTAGCAGACCAAACCAGACACTTCAAAATAAAAGTATGCCCACATACTGTTTCAAAGAGTGCTGCTCGTTTTTCGTATGTGGGTAACAACATTGAACTATTTATAAATGGTTGATTTCTATAGTCTAGTAAGGTAAAGTGTTGTATCTGACAAGTTTGGGCTACCTTGCTTCTGCAGCCTTCATCAGAGGTGTCACGTGATGTTAGCGTGATGTTGTCTGTGACGTGATGTATGGAATGTACCATCAAGAGTTGTCAGGTTCAACACTTTACCTACTAGCCTATAGAAATCAATCATTTATAAATACACGTCAGTAGGCTAAATGAACCTCTTCAACATAACATTTAACTATGTATAATGTAGCGACTGGCTACGAAGTGTTAGCCAATGACTTTGGCTGGGGGGCGGGACTTCCGGGAGAGATAGGGAAGTGACGTTATCAACAGGAAGGGAGAGTTCGAGTTGTCCCTGGAAAAGCGTTAGAGACATGAGAGCAGTTGTGTGGTTGTATTAGATCGTGTGCAATAAAGACAAGACAAACAAAGAAGTTTTATGAGCCTACATTCCTGGGATTATTACAGTATATATTTCCGAATTGGTTCAACCGCCACCCGCCCGAATCTATTTAAAATCTATTTTTTCGTCATGTCACCCGCCCGACCCGCGGTTTATCCGCAGACTCCGCGGTTGTGACCGCAAACCGCGCATCTCTAACACATATACATACACACACACATATATATGTATATATATATGAAGAGTTCATACGCAAAAACCGATAAACGCCATTTTGATAAAGTTTAGCCCAGCCTCGGTAATATATAGTCCGCCACTTCGATTGTGGTATACCAAAATCAATTTGTTTGCAAATGCGGACAAATGCCGCTTTTAACGTCATTTCGTTCAGCGATTTATTGCAACGGCCGATAAGCGCCATGGATCATCTACCACAAAAGCCGATATATCCGTTTGCCCAACCAGCGCTGCAGTACGGGATCACGTGACAAACAAAATGGCGGCGCGCACGGAGTCACTCAGTGTTGTTAATTTGGAAGCTTCTCCTGTGAACACTGTTAAGCCAGCGAAAAAAACTGACGTGTTGAAGTTATTATTTGATGTTGGCGCTAGCAAGCGTGTCTGTGAGTTTTACACCGCTGCGTTATTTCGAAAATCCTCGAAAAAATTGTTGCAGAGCAGCTAAATGAACACTTAGCGTTTAACAATCTATGTGAAACCTTTCAATCCGGTTTCAGGGCAAATCACTCGACTGAGACAGCCCTCGCAAAATTGACTAATGATCTATTGCTAACAATGGACTCTGATGCGTCATCTATGTTGCTGCTCCTCGATCTTAGCGCTGCTTTCGATACCGTCGATCATAATATTTTATTAGAGCGTATCAAAACACGAATTGGTATGTCAGACTCAGCCCTGTCTTGGTTTAACTCTTATCTTACTGATAGGATGCAGTGCGTCTCCCATAACAGTGTGACCTCGGACTATGTTAAGGTAACGTGTGGAGTTCCCCAGGGTTCGGTCCTTGGCCCTGCACTCTTCAGCATCTACATGCTGCCGCTGGGTGACGTCATACGCAAATACGGTATTAGCTTTCACTGTTATGCTGATGACACCCAACTCTACATGCCCCTAAAGCTGACCAACACGCCGGACTGTAGTCAGTTGGAAGCGTGTCTTAATGAAATTAAACAATGGATGTCCGCTAACTTTTTGCAAGTTAATGCCAAAAAAACGAAAATGCTGATTATCGGTCCTGCTAGACACCGACCTCTATTTAATAATACAACTTTAACATTTGACAACCAAATAATAAAACAAGGTGACTCTGTAAAAAATCTGGGTATTATCTTCGACCCAACTCTCTCCTTTGAGTCACACATTAACAGCGTTACTAAAACGGCCTTCTTTCATCTCCCTAATATTGCTAAAATTCGCTCCATTTTGTCCACTAAAGACGCCGAGATCATTATCCATGCGTTTGTTACGTCTCGTCTCGATTACTGTAACGTATTATTTTCGGGTCTCCCCATGTCTAGCATTAAAAGATTACAGTTGGTACAAAATGCAGCTGCTAGACTTTTGACAAGAACAAGAAAGTTTGATCACATTATGCCTGTACTGGCTCACCTGCACTGGCTTCCTGTGCACTTAAGATGTGACTTTAAGGTTTTACTACTTACGTATAAAATACTACACGGTCTAGCTCCAGCCTATCTTGCCGATTGTATTGTACCGTATGTCCCGGCAAGAAATCTGCGTTCAAAAGACTCCGGCTTATTAGTGATTCCTAGAGCCCAAAAAAAGTCTGCGGGCTATAGAGCGTTTTCCGTTCGGGCTCCAGTACTCTGGAATGCCCTCCCGGTAACAGTTCGAGATGCTACCTCAGTAGAAGCATTTAAGTCTCACCTTAAAACTCATCTGTATACTCTAGCCTTTAAATAGAACTCCTTTTTAGACCAATTGATCTGCCGCTTCTTTTCTTTCTCCTATGTCCCCCCCTCCCTTGTGGAGGGGGTCCGGTCCGATGACCATGGATGAAGTACTGGCTGTCCAGAGTCGAGACCCAGGATGGACCGCTCGTCGGGACCCAGGATGGACCGCTCGCCTGTATCGGTTGGGGACGTCTCTACGCTGCTGATCCGCTTGAGATGGTTTCCTGTGGACGGGACTCTCGCTGCGGTCTTGGATCCGCTTGAACTGAACTCTCGGGGCTGTGTTGGAGCCACTATGGATTGAACTTTCAAAGTATCATGTTAGACCCGCTTGACATCCATTGCTTTCGGTCCCCTAGAGAGGGGGGGTTGCCCACATCTGAGGTCCTCTCCAAGGTTTCTCATAGTCAGCATTGTCACTGGCGTCCCACTGGATGTGAATTCTCCCTGCCCACTGGGTGTGAGTTTTCCTTGCCCTTTTGTGGGTTCTTCCGAGGATGTTGTAGTCGTAATGATTTGTGCAGTCCTTTGAGACATTTGTGATTTGGGGCTATATAAATAAACATTGATTGATTGATTGATTGATTAAACGATGTTGTCGAGCATGGAGCTAATGTCGATAGCGATGATGAGTGAGCTGTTATCTGCACAGGAGTGTTTTTGATAGGCAAATCAGGTTGAGCATTTGTGGTTGTTTTATTAATAAAACATTGTCTTCATTGCGACACTGTTTTTTTTGTTTTTTCATTTTGTGCTGAAAAGCACAAGGTAAATATGTGAGGTCACAGTTCCAAAAAAGCATGTACGAAAAAACAATGTTCGCAGGGACAGCTGGATTTATACGTACCAGGGGATCGAAACTGTTAAATAATGAAGTAAAGAAATGTGAACAGTTGTTACGTTGAAATGTGGCTTTCGATAAATTTCACGTTCTGTTTTTCTCTCTATCTTTATCTTGAATATTATGCGAAATAACGACCGCAAAGAAAACGATTTTGGAGATATCTGTTTTTGCGACATATCCATCCATCCATTTTCTACCGCTTATTCCCTTTTGGGGTCGCGGGGGGCGCTGGCGCCTATCTCAGCTACAATCGGGCGGAGAGCGGGGTACACCCTGGACAAGTAGCCACAAGTATGACGTCACCCAAACGTGTATATAGCTCCCGATGCTAATGCTAGCACGGCGCTAGCTCTGTTGCACGATACAATCAGTGCACAACAGAACAAATATCCCGACGGCATCCACATCATAGCGGGGGACTTTAATCATGTCGACCTGAAAAAAGTGCTCCCCAAACTTCACCAGCATGTGAAGTGTGCTACGAGGGGAGCTAACACACTGGACAAAGTCTATTCCAACATAAAAAAAGGATATAGAGCCAAACAACTTCCCCAATTAGGCAAGTCTGACCACATATCCCTGCTCCTTTTGCCAGCTTACACACCAATAAGAAAAAGCTCTCCTATCACAACCAAAACGGTCAAAACATGGCCGGAGGGAGCCATGGAACAGCTGCAGGACTGCTTTGATACAACAGACTGGTCAGTTTTTGAAAACCCAGACTTGGAGCAGTACACAGAAGCAGTCCTGGGGTACATCAAACACTGCATAGACACTGTCACAGTGGACAAGCGCATCCGAGTCTACCCCAACAGGAAGCCCTGGATGACAAAAACAGTCCAGGGCTTACTCAAAGAGAGAGACAGTGCCTTCAAAGCGCAGGACCTGGCACTCTACAGTGCTGCCAGAGCCAATCTGAAGAGAGGCATCAGAGAGGCAAAAGCCGAACATAGGAGGAAAATGGAAGCCCACCTGCAGAGCAACAACACCAAGGAGGTATGGAAAGGAATAAAAGACATGACCAACTTCAGACCCAGTAACCCTTCGGCTGACGGCGACGCCTCTCGAGCAGGGGAGTTAAACAGCTTCTTCGCCCGATTTGAGAGAAAAACACCTGCAGCCGTCACAACAGTTCCACCTAACACCCACAGCAGCTGCACCCTTATACTGGAGGAGCATGAGGTGAGACGCACGCTGAAGGCAGTGAACCCGAGGAAGGCTACGGGCCCAGATGGAGTCCCGGGACAGGTACTAAGAGACTGTGCAGACCAGCTGGCCGGAGTATTTACGAAGATCTTCACCCAGTCCCTCTCCCAGGCCGTCATCCCATCATGCCTGAAGACCTCCACAATAATCCCGGTGCCGAAGAAGAACTCTGTCAGATGTCTGAATGACTACCGTCCAGTTGCACTTACACCTATAGCTATGAAGTGCTTCGAGAAGCTGGTACGGACCCATATCACCTCAGTCCTCCCTCCCGAGCTCGACCCACACCAGTTTGCCTACAGAGCCAACAGGTCCACAGAGGACGCCATCGCCACAGCCCTACACTCCTCCCTGGGTCACCTGGAGACGGGGGGAAGCTACGTGCGGCTGCTTTTTGTGGATTATAGCTCGGCATTTAACACCATTATTCCTGATAGACTGGTGTCCAAACTGTCAGACCTGGGTCTCTCGAACTCCATCTGCATGTGGATTAAGGACTTCTTATCCAACCGCCCCCAGAGGGTGCAGTTGGGTCGCCACATGTCATCAAGCCTGCACCTCAGTACCGGCTCTCCACAAGGCTGCGTGCTGAGCCCCCTTCTCTACTCCATCTACACATACGACTGCACACCTGCCCACTCCAGCAACTCCATCATCAAATTTGCGGATGACACCACCGTAGTGGGGCTCATCTCGGAGGGAGACGAGGCTGCATATCGGGATGAGGTGGAGAAGCTGTCGGATTGGTGCAAAGTCAACAACCTGGCCCTGAACACCTCCAAGACCAAGGAGCTGGTCATAGACTTCAGGAGGAAAAAAACGGACATCCTGCCCCTGATCATCAGTGGTGACTGTGTGGAGAGGGTCTCCGACTTCCGCTCCCTGGGAGTCCACCTGGCCAACGACCTATCCTGGAGCACCAACACCACGGCTACCATCAAGAAGGCACACCAGAGACTGCACTTCCTGAGAATACTCAGGAACAACCACCTCTCACAGGAACTGCTGGTGTCCTTCTACCGGTGCTCCATTGAGAGCATCCTGACCTACTGCATCTGCGTGTGGTTCAGCAGCTGCACGGCCGCAGAGAGAACGGCGCTCCAGAGAGTCATAAAGACCGCCCAGAAGTTAATCGGATGCCCCCTCCCCCCCCTGGCTGACCTGTACAGCTCCCGCTGTCTCAGGAAAGCACAGAGCATCCTGAAAGACCCATTCCACCCCGGGCACAGCCACCTGGAACTGCTACCCTCAGGCAGACGCTACAGGGTGCTAAAAGCGAGCACCAATAGACTAAAAAATAGCTTTTACCCAAGAGCCATAGTAGCACTAAACAGGCACTGAGTGTCCATATGTCCATCATGTCCTCATGTGTAATGTTTAAATTATTTTCTATTTTTTTGGACTACAATGTGAAAAAATGTTTTATGTATGTATACATAGATACATCTGTCATCTCTATCTTTTTTTTTTATTTATTTTTTATTTATTTATTTATTTTTTATTTTATTTATTTATTTTTTTTAAATGTATACTACCATATTGTATATGCACCTTAGGAGGAGCTGCTCCAATTTCGTTGTTCTTTGAACCTGTTCATTGCAATAATGACAATAAAACTCTATTCTATTCTATTCTCATTGCAAGGCATATCATAATTTGGATATATCTGCTTTTGACGTAAAACCACATCAAACACTCTTACTTGAAAGCCATTCATTACATCAGCATTTCTTAAAAGTTTGGGCTTTCATGACTTGCTTATGTTGATATTAAATAAACCATTGTACGCTTGTACATGTCCCGGCAACACCAGCAGGCAGAAAATCGTTAATATACAGAATCGGTCAAAATGGATTTATCTGCTTTTGCATATGAACTCTTCATATATACATATATATACACACAGAAATACATGTTGTACCTGAGACATGAAACGTGACAAATTGGGGAGGAGGTCACTATCCGTTTTAGCCGCCAGATGGCAGTAGAGTGTTGAATATCTTAAAATGTGTTTTCTGGCAATTCCAACTTTGACCACAGCGTCAGATGCTATGTAGAATGCCGCTTTCCATCATTTTCAGCAGACTCTTTCTCTCACGTGAGATCCACATATGAAAGGGGCCATATGAATCCCTTACCTACTGTAAATGAAGGGAAAACACTGATGGAGATGTAAGGGTGATGGATGTACGAGTGCTGGTGCAATTGGAGGAGCTGTGGTTCATTGAGGAGAAACATGACTGGACTGTTGAAATGGCACTTTTGCAACACAATAAGGAGCCCAACCACAATGCCAGAACACAAGTTGCAATTCACCTTTCCCCTACGTCAGGGGTGTCCAAAGTGCGGCCCGAGGGCCATTTGTGGCCCCCAGCTAATTTATTAATGGCCCCTGGCCCATTCTAAAAAAATACAATAATAAAAATGTAAAACATAGAAGAGTGTAATAAAAGAGTAAACAATGACATGTAACAAGAAAAAGTTGCAGTGTTGACACTGGGGCGGTATAGCTCGGTTGGTAGAACGGCCGTGCCAGCAACTTGAGGGTTGCAGGTTCGATCCCCGCTTCCACCATCCTAGTCACTGCTGTTGTGTCCTTGGGCAAGACACTTACCCACCTGCTCCCAGTGCCGTCCACACTGGTTTAAATGTAAAAATTAGATATTGGGTTTCACTATGTAAAGCGCTTTGAGTCGCTACAGAAAAAGCGCTATATAAATATAATTCACTTCACTAATAACACAAAGCTGCCATGCGGACTGTTATTGACCTGCTGAAGGCTCCAATTACTTCACTGGAACAATTTCACTTTCAAATATTTTGGGGGAATAATATTGCATATTTTGTGCGAAACAAAGTTTTCTTTCACAAATATGGCATCAAACAAACAAAAAAGTATGAAAAAAATATAAAATCTTATAATCAAGAGATTTACAGACTCAAACATTAAAAGTAAATAAAAATATAAATATAAATTTTGCCTTATTTTATAATAATAGACTCCCTTTTTGGACCAGTTGATCTGCCGTTTCTTTTCTTTTTCTCCTATGTCCCACTCTCCCTTGTGGAGGGGTTCCGGTCCGATCCGGTGGCCATGTACTGCTTGCCTGTGTATCGGCTGGGGACATCTCTGCGCTGCTGATCCGCCTCCGCTTGGGATGGTTTCCTGCTGGCTCCGCTGTGAAACGGGACTCTCGCTGCTGTGTTGGATCCGCTTTGGACTGGACTCTCGCGACTGTGTTAGATCCATTATGGATTGAACTTTCACAGTATTATGTTAGACCCGCTCGACATCCATTGCTTTCCTCCTCTCCAAGGTTCTCATAGTCATCATTGTCACCGATGTCCCACTGGGTGTGAGTTTTCCTTGCCCTTATGTGGGCCTACCGAGGATGTCGTAGTGGTTTGTGTTGTGGTTTGTGCAGCCCTTTGAGACACTAGTGATTTAGGGCTATATAAGTAAACATTGATTGATTGATTGATTATTTTCAACACTTTTTTTTTTTATTGTTTTGAATTATTGCCCTATTTAGGGTTCAAATTACTTCATGTCAAATATTCCAATTTGAAATGTTTTGGAGGAAAAATGTTGCATAGTTAGTGTGTTTGCCATATAAATAAGGGTTTTGACATAAAGGCCATAAACATAAAAAACTAAATAAAAAAAATGTTTTAACGACAGACAGACCTGAAGTTGATCTCGAGATTCAAGCGTTAAATGAAAAAAAAAAAAAATAATTTATGACTTATTTCTAACATTTTTATGACTGAGACCCTTCCGGAGACCGGGGACTAGAGATGCGCGGTTTGCGGTCTCATCCGCGGATAAACCGCGGGTTGGGCGGGTGACATGACGAAAAAATAGATTTTAAATAGATTCAGGCGGGTGGCGGTTGAACTATTTGGAAATATATGATATACATGGTTCAGAGATCGGCAACCTTTATTGTTCAAAGAGCAATTTTGGATCCTTGTCTTAAAGGGAAGAAAACATTAGTTGACATAAACATTCTCAAGAATGTCTGATGGCAGTCACCCAGTTAATAGTTATTAGGGCGTGTTATGAAGCCTTCGCCTTCTACAACATGTACAATTTACTTGCAAGTCCAGCAATTTGCACACGACTGCAAGGCATACTGGGTGATACAGAGTACACTAATGGTTGTGATATAAACAATTTTAACACTCTTACTAATATGCGCCACACCAAACAAGAATGACAAACACATTTCGGGAGAACATCCTCACAGTAACACAACATAAACGCAACACGACAAATACCCAGAATCCTTTGCATCCATTACACATCCTGAATATATTTTACACCCCCGTGCCCCCCCCCGTGCGTCGGTAAGGTGGGCGGGGTTGGGGGCGCAGGGGTGTAAAACATATTCAGGAAGTGTAATGGATGCAAAGGATTCTGGGTATTTGTCGTGTTGCATTTATGTTGTGTTACTGTGAGGATGTTCTCCCGAAATGTGTTTGTCATTTTTGTTTGGTGTGGCTTCACAGCGTGGCGGATATTAGTAAGAGTGTTAAAATTGTTTATATCACAACCAATAATGTACTCTGTATCACCCAGTATGCCCTTCAGTCTTGTACGTGTGTTTGCGGAAGCTGCATACAGCATGTTGCTGGACTAGCAAACAGTTCCTACATGTTGTGGAAGGTGTCAAAGGCAATGGGTTCACAGCACGCCCTTATTCCCGTTATCTGAATGAGCACCATCGGATATTCGCGAGAACGTTAGCGGTGACGTGGGTCAAATTAGCTCTTTTAGTGGTAAAGGTCACCGACTCCGGATATATAACAACGGGCGGGTGGCGGGCGGTTGCGGTTCTGATAAAATGTTGGTTCGGGTGGATGTCGGGTGGATGACGACTTCAATGATGCGGTTGCGGATGATATAATTGCCTACCCGCGCATCTCTACCGGGTATCAAACTTGACGAAAGCCATAAAGGTAAAAAAAAAAAACCACAACTATTGTATTGCTTTTAAAAAAGAAAAATATCAAAATGGGCCCCGCATACTTTGATTTTTCAGTCTGCGGCCCTCAGTGGAAAAAGTTTGGACACCCCTGCCCTAAGTGAACCACAGCTTCCCCAATGATGCCAGCACTCGTGCAGCCACAGACCGTACAACAGACAGAATTACAGAGTATTGCTTTCCCAGCTATTGAGAGGATCTAACCTCAGTCCTTGACTAGATACTTTTTTGAGAGACACTGTAGTTAGTATGTGTTACTGCCTAAAATAAATCACTTTAAAGGTGGTCCAAACGCAGAGAGGAAATTGTGCAAAAGATGTGAAACATGGGCCCCTCCATCTTAACAAGGTGCTCTGGCTCTGCCTTTCTGAATGTGTTTTGAAGAGAAAGAATGGCGGCAGCGGGACTAAAAAGAGCGAGCTGTGGGAGAGCGGAGCGCCTGAGGGGATGGCGATGAAGAGCATTAGAAGGAGGAGAAGAAAGGAGGAGGAAGGAATGAAAGTGTTGGAGGAGGAGCAGCTGATGATTTGTGATATAGCCTTACAGGAATGGGCCTCCAGGGCAGAATGAAAAGCCTCTTGATTGTTGGGAGTGGTAACCCGAGCCCGGCTCATAGATTTATTTACATTTCAGCGCTCTGAAAAAGATGGCAAGAGGCAGGCTGGGCATCAATATTTGGGAGTGTAGGGGTGATCCCGCTCCCTCGCTGAGCGCTGCTCGTCTTCTTATTGCAAGGAGCTGACTTTACTTTGGAACATAACTGCTGGCCCTCCACCCAACGGGCATTACTTTATATATATATATATATATATATATATATATATATATATATATATATATATATATATAAACCCCATTTCCATATGAGTTGGGAAATTGTGTTAGATGCGAATATAAACGGAATACAATGATTTGCAAATCATTTTCAACCCATATTCAGTTGAATATGCTACAAAGACAACAGATTTGATGTTCAAACTGATATTTTTTTTTTGCAAATAATCCTTAGCTTTAGAATTTGATGCCAGCAACACGTGACTGGAGTCTAGCGAATTACACAGTTTTAACATCACTTTAAAACCCATACCAACATTTTTACCACAACCGAAATTCGAACCCAACACCTTCTGCTTTGCAAAGCAAGAACTAATCACGCCTGCCACTGAGCCACCGGCTGTGAAAACGGAACATTTGTTTTCATACTTTAACCCAGTGGTCGCCAACCTTTTTGAAACCAAGAGCTACTTCTTGGGTACTGATTAATGCGAAGGGCTACCAGTTTGATACACACTTAAATACATTTCCAGAAATATCCAATTTGTTCAATTTACCTTTAGTAAATAAAATAAAAAAAAATTAAAAAAATAATATATATATATATACATATATATAAAAATGGGTATTTCTGTCTGTCATTCCGTCGTACATTTTTTTTCCTTTTACGGAAGGTTTTTTTGTAGAGAATAAATGATGAAAAAAAACACTTAATTGAACAGTTTAAAAGAGGAGAAACAGGGGAAAAAAGAAAATTTAATTTTGAAACATAGTTTATCTTCAATTTCGACTCTTTAACATTCAAAATTCAACCGAAAAAAAGAAGAGAAAAACTATTTAAATCGAATCTTTTTGAAAAAATTTAAAATATAATTTACGGAACATCATTAGTAATTTTTCCTGATTAAGATTAATTTGTGAATTTTGATGACATGTTTTAAATAGGTTAAAATCCAATCTGCATTTTGTTACAATATATAACAAAATGGACCAAGCTATATTTCCAACAAAGACAAATCACAATTTCTTCTAGATTTTCCAGAAGAAAAATTTTAAAAGAAATTCAAAAGACTTTGAAATAAGATTTCAATTTGATTCTAAAGATTTACTAGATTTGCCAGAATAAATTTTTCGAATTTTAATCATATATCATATATTTCAAAAATATTATTCGTCGAAAAAACAGAAGCTAATATGAAGAATTAAATTAAAATGTATTTATTATTCTTTAGAATAAAAAAAAAAATTTGAACATTGATTTAAATTGTCAGGAAAGAAGAGGAAGGAATTTAAAAAGGTAAAAAGGTATGTGTTTTAAAATCCTAAAATCATTTTTAAGGTTGTATTTTTTCTCTAAAATTTCTTTCTGAAAGTTATTGAAAACAAAGTTTAAAAAAAATCAATTAATTTATTCAAACAAATGAAGACCAAGTCTTTAAAATATTTTCTTGGATTTTCAAATTCTATTTGAGTTTTGTCTTTCTTAGGAAAAAAAATGTCGAGCAAAGCGAGACCAGCTTGCTAGTAAATAAATAAAATTTAAAAAATAGAGGCAGCTCATTGGTAAGTGCTGCTATTTGAGCTATTTTTAAAACAGGCCAGCGGGCGACTCATCTGTTCCTTACGGGCTACCTGGTGCCCGCGGGCTCCGCGTTGGTGACGACCCCTGCTCTAATCAATGACAAAGCATGACGTGGCCAGAAATATGTTGCAGGTAAAATTTCACATGAAACGCTTTGCCATTCAATAATTTACATCTGAATGTGCTTCTTTAAGCAAATCCCCTCCTCCTCCTCTCCCAGACTAAACGTGAAGTCCTACGCAGACCGCGTGTTTTGCATTTAGGGGG
Organism: Nerophis ophidion; assembly: GCF_033978795.1. NCBI lineage: Eukaryota > Metazoa > Chordata > Actinopteri > Syngnathiformes > Syngnathidae > Nerophis > Nerophis ophidion. The sequence goes on along the minus strand of NC_084631.1, from coordinate 25,036,242 downwards.
GTTAATGTTAACGTTGTGGTGACAGCACATTTTAGATCCCATGATGTTTAAAGCAAAAGTGGACTTCATTGCGTTTACGTTACTGGAGTTGTAGCGGGCTGCATATGACCAAAGATTGTATATTGAGAGAGAATGATCTACCCAATGATTTTATGCAGTTGCAGCGAGTAACATCATTGTCTTTCCATCCATCCATTCATTTTCTACCGCTTATTCCCTTCGGGGTCGCGGGGGGCGCTGGTGCCTATCTCAGCTACAATTGGGCGGAAGGCGGTGTATACCCTGGACAAGTCGTCACCTCATCACAGGGCCAACACAGATAGACAGACAACATTCACCCTCACATTCACACACTAGGGCCAATTTAGTGTTGCCAATCAACCTATCCCCAGGTGCATGTTTTTGGAGGTGGGCGGAAGCCGGAGTACCTGGAGGGAACCCACGCATTCACGGGGAGAACATGCAAACTCCACACAGAAAGATCCCAAGCCCGGGATTGAACCCAGGACTACTACTACTACTACTTTTTAGACCAGTTGATCTGCCGTTTCTTTTCTTTTTCTCTTCGGTCCCACTGGAGGGGGTCTGGTCCGGTGGCCATGGATGAAGTGCTGGCTGTCCTGAGTCAAGACCCAGGATGGACCGCTCGCCTGTGTATCGGCTGGGACATCTCTGCGCTTCTGATCAGCCTCTGCTTTGGGTGGTTTCCTGCTGGCTCCACTGTGGACGGGAATCTCTCTGCTGTGTTGGATCCACTTTGGACTGGACTGGGGGGGTGTGTTTCCCCACATATGCAGTCCTCTCCAAGGTTTCTCATGGTCATCATTGTCACCGACGTCCCACTGGGTGTGAGTTTTCCTTGCCCTTATGTGGGCTCTACCGAGGATGTCGTTGTGGTTTGTGCAGCCCTTTGAGACACTAGTGATTTAGGGCTATATAAATAATCGATTGATTGATTGATACTCAGGCCTTCGTATTGTGAGGCAGACGCACTAACCTATGGGTGTCAAACTCTTTGATATTGCCTCAAGGGCCAAAATTCATTTGGCCCTTGAGGCAATATCAAATTAACATAAGAACTGGCCCGCCGGTGTTATACAGCGGTGCCGCTGTAACACCGCATTCACCGATTTCCTGGGAGACTCTCGAATTTCAGTGCCCCTCCCGAAAATCTCCCGGTGCAACCATCCTCCGATATTCCACCCAGGGTGTGCCTAAAAGGCACTGTCTTTAGCGTCCTCTACAACCTGTCCTCAAGTCTGTTTTCCCTCCTCACAAACAGCGTGCTGACCCAGTCACGTAATATATATGTGGCCTCTACACACATGTATGTAAATGCAAAGCATACTTGATCAACAGCATACAGGTCACACCGAGGGTGGCCATATAAACAACTTTAACACTGTTACAAATATGCGCCACACTGTGAACCCACACCAAACAAGAATAACAAACACATTTTGGGAGAACATCCGCACCGTAACACAACATAAACACAACAGAACAAATACCCAGAACCCCTTGCAGCACTAACTCTTCTGGACCGCTACAATATACACCCCCCCACCCCCCGCTACCAACAAACCATGCCCGCCCACCTGAGCCCCGACATTAACTGAGCAGTAAAAAGGCCTGAATGGTTGATTTATTCATTGTTATTTTATTTTCAAATGTATTAGCCTGTGGAAAAAGTTAATGTTGATATTTACCTCAGAAGGCTGCAAATACAAAAGAGGCGTTCATTTTTTATTTAAATTTGATTTAATACGCCATTGATATTTTTTAATTATTATTGTTGTTATTATTTGAAACTCAATTTTGCATGTCACTATAAAGTTATATAAGCCTTGCTTGTTCAATATTCAAAGAAAAACTTGTTTGGGTCCATATTATAAGGTTAATTTGTTCAACCTCGGCCCGCGTCTTTGTTCAGTTTTAAATTTTGGCCCACTCTGTATTTGAGTTTGACACCCCTGCACTAACCCCTCTGCCACCTTTGTGTCCCTAAAAAAAACAACAACAACACTACTTGATTTGTTTGATTTGTGTTGGGCTAAAAAGTAACTGAATCCATGTCAACTCACTCCGTTTTTTCGGATCGAATCGTTCCTAAAAAATAATATGTATAAGATGGCAGAGCATGTAATCAATAACTATTTCACACACATGATTGCATCGTGACCTCTGATTGATAACACAACCGTGTCCAACACAATTATCTCCCAATTCAACGCCGCCGACTCCCTCAAAGGGCTTCAAGACCCTTGTGAAGACCCCCCAGCACCCCTGCTGTGATAACTATTACAACTCTCCTTCGTTTTATTTTCCCACCCTTACTGCATATCCAACCACGCAGAATGATTGCTGCTCGTTGATGCCTTGCTCACTAACTCAGCAAGACGACGGTGCCGATCGATGGTCCCTCACCCTGCCCAGGTGCGTGCGGTGTATGTGGAATGTTCCACGCTGGCATGTGGACGGATGGTCCACTGAGTTTTGCTGTGGCAAACGATGTAGTAAAAGTACCTTTAATGACATTCACAGTCATTGAAATGTCTCCCCGGCAGCACTAGGTTTGATGCTGGCTACTGCAAACTATAAACTTTAGAGCTGTGAATCTTTGGCCACCACGCGATTCTATTCTTCGGAGGTAATGATTCGATTCAAATACGATTCTCGATTCAAAACAAAAATATTTGTTTATTGAAGACCCCTCTGATTGACGGCGTTGATCAATTAACAGTCCCTCCAAGAATTCACAATGTCACGATTCAAAGATTAGCATCCATACGAATGGCCCTTTGAATCCTAAATAACACTGCACCAGCGCCACTTAAGCACTTTGTCCAGTTTACATCTGCTGTGACAACTAGAAACACACAAGGGGGCAGTGTAGCATACCCAGATGTAAAACATATTTTGCACAGTCAGCCCTTTCATATAAAGCGAGAAAGAAATGGAACGACCTCACAACAAACTTGAAAAGTCTAACAGATTACTATTCCTTCCCAATTTAAGTTAAAAAGTGGCTTTGGAGCAATCAATGCTGCTCACACGGTCACCGAGGTGGGCACTATGTTTGACATGCCAACTTAAAGGCCTACTGAAACCCACTACTACCGACCACGCAGTCTGATAATTTATATATCAATGATGAAATCTTAACATTGCAACACATGCCAATACGGCCTTTTTAGTTTACGAAAATTCAACTTTCAATTTCCCGCGAAGTATCATGTTAAAAACGTCGGTGTGATGACGCGTGCGCGTGACGTCTCGGATTGTAGCGGACATCTTTTTCCAGCCCGATCCCAGCTATAAGTCGTCTGCTTTAATCCCATAATTACACAGTATTCTGGACATCTGTGTTGCTGAATCTTTTGCAATTTGTTCAATTAATATTGGAAACGTCAAAGAACAAAGATGTAGGTGGGAAGCGGTGTATTGCAGCTGCCTTTAGCAACACAAACAAAGCCGGTGTTTCCTTGTTTACATTCGGCTCTTACCGTAGACATGAGCGGAGAGTTTGCGTCGTTCCTCCTGCAGCTGTGGACTCTCTTGCCTCCTCCCACCAGCCGTCGGATGCTTACTCCGTGGAGGGAAAAAAAAATTAAATCTCAGCCCGGCTGCTTTGCCTCGTTGAGAAACGTGGCTTCCCTCTGAGACACTGGCCGTCACCACACCCGTGGCCACACCCCTCCGACTTTCAGGTACGACAGTATAATCTCACTAAAACACTAGTAACACAATGAGCAGATAAGGGATTTTCCAGAATTATCCAAGTAAATGTGTCTAATACAATCTGAATCGCTCCCAATGCCCTTGTCTTTTTTTTCTTCTTTCTAGTACTTCACTGTCACTTTCCTCATCCACGAATCTTTCACCCTCGCTCATTCTAATGGGGAAATCGTCGCTTTCTCGGTCCGAATCGCTCTCGCTGCTGGTGGCCATGATTGTAAACAATGTGAGGATGTGAGGAGCTCCACAACCCGTGACGTCATGCGCACATCATCTGCTACTTCCGGTACAGGCAAAGCTTTTTTATTAGCGACCAAAAGTTGCGAACTTTATCGTCGATGTTCTCTACTAAATCCTTTCAGCAAAAATATGGCAATACCGCGAAATGATCAAGTATGACACGTAGAATGGACCTGCTATCCTCGTTTAAATAAGAAAATCTAATTTCAGTAGGCCTTAAATGTTTATTAAATTTATGCATAAGAAAATTTTGTTGTAAATTGTGAGGTGTGTGTGTTAAAATCATGGTTGTTTTTACAAATTATGACAGATGCAAACAAATGCATGTATTGTCTGTGTTATGATGTAAACGAGGTGTGGTTGTATTGTTTAATTATTTGTCATTGAAAGGGCATTTTATGACTTTTCTTAATTTAATTACATGCTATAGTATAATGTTAATGTCGTAATTTTATCGCAATATTTTTGTATCGCTTTAATTTAGGTAGCCAGGGACTGCAGATGGAAATCAGCCACAGTAATTAGCAATAAACCGGTGCAGAACATAACTGTCTTTGATCTTAATGTCTCTGTGCATTGTCCCTTCAAACAAAGACTAAACGATCACGCCAATTCACCAATCATGTACCAAGTACCATTACTCTAGAGCAATATGACCAGCCTTCGTAATAACGACGTTAGTAACGGCGTTACTTTCACTAGTAATGCAGGAAATATCTTTTTACTTGTTAAAGCAACGAGCAGCACAGGAAGAAAATATCAAACAGGAAGAGGCACTATCACACACTGACACAGAAGACCACATACGTACGCTCACGTGAACAATGGACAACAAATCAATGATGGAAGTTACAAACTTGCCATCCAAACAATATCCTGTTTGTTGACAAGAACATATGACGGCACATTCAATCTATTCATCAAGCAGAGTTAGCACAATCCGGTGTAAAGATTCAAAAGAGCTGGCGTCAGAGCCGACACACTAGGATCGGCGATATGGCCTTTTATTAATATCTCAATATTTTTGGCCTATGTCAAGATACACAGCTAAAAGCAACTGTCTGAGAACGTATACTCGAATATCACGCTATAGTCATTTTCTATATAGCACAGAGACAAAGCAGCACGGTGATAGAGGGGTTAGTGCATCTGCCTCACAATACAAAGGTCCTGAGCAGTCCTGGGTTCAATACCGGGCTCGGGATCTTCCTTTGTGGAGTTTGCATGTCCTTCCCGTGACTGCGTGGGTTCCCTCCGGGTACTCCAGCTTCCTCCCACATGCACCTGGGGATAGGTTGATTGGCAACACTAAATTGGCCGTAGTGTGTGAATGTGAGTGTGAATGTTGTCTGTCTATCTGTGTTGGCCCTGTGATGAGATGGCGACTTGTCCAGGCTGTACCCCGCCTGCCGCCCGAATGCAGCTGAGGTGGGCGCCAGCGACCCCAAAAGGGACAAGCGGTAGAAAATGGATGGCTGGATGGCAGATACAAACCCGCGATATATCGAGTACATCAATATATCGCCCCGCCTTACGACACACTGCCGCTGCTAACGGCTAAAGCTAATAAACACATTTACGTTGAAACACTCGATGACGTCACACATCACTTGGCAACAGGCCCCGCCTTTTTAAAGCACACACACACTGTGATCTGTATAGAACATCTTTCAACTGTAAAAGCCAGATAATTCAAAATAAATTTAAGTTACTTATTTACTTGCCCTAGTAAATAATTAAATATATTTAAAAGCAATTCCGTTATTCAATTACTTTTTTGTTGAAGTAACCATTAACTGTAATTAATTACTTTTTCAAAGTAATCTTCAGAACACTGAATATGACTCAAGTAAAAGTAAAAACTAGTCAATAAAATAATTACCTGAGTAAGTAAGTAACGCATGAAAAGTCTAACCACGTTTTTGTCAACTTGTAAGTAGCTTTTGATTTATTTAGTAGCTTTGTTTTTTTTTGTTTTTTTAATGGTGCTTGGACTACAACTGTAGTCAGTGTGTGGATTTAAAACCTAAATATCATATACAATTTACTGCAACATGTTTTCTCTCGGTGGAAGTGGAATTTTTGTAGGCTGCAATGTGAACATTTTTACTGACACAGATGATAGCACATGATATACCGTATTTCCTTGAATAGCCACCAGGCATGTAATATGCACCTGCCTTGAATTACTGCCGGGCAAAACTCGCTCACCAAATTAATAAGCGCATGCTTACTTTTACCGCCTGGTCAAATTTGTGATATCACGAGTGACGCTTCCCCTGCCGATATTTTCAAAATGGCGGAGGAGGGTTTTTTTGCCTTTACTGTGTGTAAACCAGGGGTCTTGTTCCACAGCCATACAGATCACACTAATGGTTGTGATAAAAAACAATTTAACCCTCTTACTAGTATGCGCCACACTCTGTGAACCCACACCAAATAGGAATAACAAACATTTCTGGAGAGTATTGGCTCTGTGGCACATTATAAACGCAGCATAAGGATTACCCATAATGCCGTGCATCCGTGACTCTTGGATATATTATACACCTGCCCCCAAAATGGATACATGGATGATACAGCAGAGGATTGGGAGAATGTCATGTGGTCAGATGAAACCAAAATAGAACTTTTTGGTATAAACTCAACTCGTCGTGTTTGGAGGAAGAAGAATACTGAGTTGAATCCCAAGAACACCATACCTACTGTGAAGCATGGGGGTGGAAACCTCATGCTTTGGGGCAGTTTTTCTGCTAAGGGACAGGACGATTGATCCGTGTTAAAGAAAGAATGAATGGGGCCATGTATCGTGAGATTTTGAGCCAAAACCTCCTTCCATCAATGAGAGCTTTGAATGGTTGACCAAATACTTATTTTCCACCATAATTTACTAATAAATTCTTTAAAATTCCTACAATGTGAATTCCTGGATTTTTTTTTTCACATTCTGTCTCTCACAGTTGAAGTGTACCTACGATGAAAATTACAGACCTCTGTCATCATTTTAAGTGGGAGTACTTGCACAATCGGTGGCTGACTAAATACTTTTTTGCCCCACTGTAACAGTAAAATGAGCATTTTTTTGTCACACAAATACTCAAGTAAAAGTAAAAAGTATGTTGCATTAAAACTAATCTGATAAGTAAAATGTATCGGAGTAAATGTAGCGCGTTACTAGCCACCTCTGCCCGCAATTTCCCTACATGTTTTGGCTAATCCGCTTAATTTTTGGCAATGTCTTTTAGCGGCGCTCTAACGCGCAGGTCAACTGTCAAATCAAAATGTAGAATTTTTTTGTGTAGACGAAGCAGGAAAGCAGGTGCAAGTGCAGGACCTGCAAACTAAAAGGGGGAGCGGGAGAGTGAGAAGAGCAACCAAGCAGGCAGGAACATAGAGCTTCTGCTTGCAAACATGAAGGAGAAGAGACGGCCAGGTCTGGACCGTAACAGCTGGGCAACAAAAACAGGAACTGTGCTGCAGGACAGCGCACATAAAGCAAGGCAAACCTTAAAGGTGCCATGTGTAATATTGTGACCAGAAATGGTACTGCAATCACAGTCAAAAATGCTGTACTCCCCTTCCACTCTCCATGACTCAGGTTGCCTGTTACGCAGCTGAATCCAAATCCTACTCCAAGGAACTTCAAATGGCAATTGACATCTTGCAAGATGGTTTACTAAATAATTATGCCACATTTTACTAATGTCGATTAATTTTGATTATCTCAAATTGTGATTAACCATGATTAATACTGATTTAAAATTGTGAATCTTTATAACTCCAAATTCAACATTGAATTAAACATTGTTTTTTAATTCCTTTAAATTCTTAATTGTGATTAAGAGTGATAACTCCAAATTCAAAATGGTGGTTAATAAATCTAAATCATAAATCTAAATGATAATTTCTGATTAGTCATGATTAAAAAAAAATGTAAAAGTGGGATTAATCATGTATAATCTCAATTTAAAACTGCGATTAATCATCCGTCCATCCATCCATTTTCTACCGTTTATTCCCTTTGGGGTCGCAGGGGGCGCTGGTGCCTATCTCAGCTACAATTGGGCGGAAGGCGGGGTACACCATGGACAAGTCGTCCCGTCATTACAGGGCCAACACAGATAGACAGACAACATTCACACTCACACATGTATAATCCAAATTTTAAACAGTGAATGATTGATTATTCCAAATTCAAAATTGTGATTAATTGTGTATAATACACATTCTAAAATGTGATTCATCATGAGTAATCGAAATTCAATATTATGATTAATCATTAATAATCCGAATTCCAAATTCCATATCATGATTAATCTGAATTCAAAATTCTGATAATCATGATTAATCCCAATTCAAAAGTCTGATAATCATGATTAATCCTAACTAAAAAAAAAAAGATTATTAATGTAGAATCCAAATTTCAAATTGTGCTTGATCATGTACAGTAGCATCTAAAATTTAAAATAATGATAAATCATGTTTAATGCTTATCTAAACTGGTGATGAATAATGTTCAATACATATTCAAAATTGTGATTAATCGTAAGCTTTGAGTACCTTGAAGGTAGAAAAGCGCTACACAAGTACAAGTACAACAACAACAAAGGTGCCATGTGTATTATTGTGGCCAGAAATGGTATTGCAATCACGGTCAAAATGCTGTAGTACCCTCCCACTATCCATGACTGAGGTTGCCAGATACTCAGCCAAATACGAATCCTACGCCAATGAACTTCAAATTGCAATAGACGAGTCCTACACTGTAGGTTTATCTTGTTTATGCTTCTTGCAAGATGGTTTACTACGTAAATATGCCACATTTTACTAATGACGCTCAGCCAAATGTATTTGTAAAGTTAAGCAGCAATATTTTAGTCAGGAGTCGGGACAGATTGTTGGCATTACCCTGCTAAAATGTCTAGTTTGACCGCACAGACCACCATCAAAATAATTATATACTGTATAATATATATCGTATAGGCCTACTTCGATGGTAAGCCAATGCAAACAATAAAATGGCCGCCACATTTCGTTCAGCATAACTCCTGTCGCATCCAACCTGAACACACTGCATTCTCTCTTCCATGTACGCACATCACCATCTTTCAGTGCAGAGTGCAATTCTATGAGCCGAACCACGTTACGCAAAAAACACATTATGCATAAATCATATAGCCTACTACCATGTCAATACACAAAGTAGAAAATCATAACATGTAATGCATTGTATTGTGCCAAGCAAATACCGCCCCACATGTGCCTGATGCACATACAGTACTAGAAACCGCAATTAGCCGTGCTCATGTTGGAACCCCCTTTCCTCAGCGTATCGGCATATTGAGAACGAAATAGGCACTGACACTACCCATATTCACGTAGGTAATATTTGTTGAAAATATATTTCGCCCTGTCAGTTGGATGACACATCGACATACAAGCTAACAAGCATATAAGTCTATTTGTCATTGACCAGGCTAGCATGTTAAGCTACATTAGTGTGATAGTGCTTCGCTTCTAAGCATTTGTTCCACGGACATACTAACTTTCTTAGACAAGATCTGCTTTATTACAAACCCCGTTTCCATATGAGTTGGGAAATTGTGTTAGATGTAAATATAAACGGAATACAATGATTTGCAAATCATTTTCAACCCATATTCAGTTGAATATGCTACAAAGACCTTTAAATGTCTTCAGCATAGCATGGTGTGACAAACTTTAATCATCATCATTATCCGTACAGGAAGGAAAGGCTGGTATATATATGACTCTCTAATTCGAATTGACAGCAGGTGTGAACACTAACTGCTAACCAGGAGCAAGTTTGGAGAATGTTCTGCAGGTGAAACCTAAAATAGGAGTGCCAAACAGGAAAAAAACACCTAACACAAAAAAATCAAAACACAAACCACGACATGACCTTGGGCACAGGTCCTGACACAATCGACACAATTGTTGTACTCCCGCAGAACTAGGAAATACTTCCTAAACCTGTCTACAGTGGCGCGTCTAGGTGGCGGCAAGTGCCACCCCTATAACGTGATAGGCCACCCCAGGTGCCATCCCACTCAGATGCTAAAAGATTTGAAGTTGTGTTTTGGGCTCCATCAAGTAGTACGCCAGAGGATTGCTTAACTCAGGGTGACCAAACTACAGCCCGCAATTTGTATCAAATTTGATAAAAGAAAAAATGAAATTGGACACATTGCAACATGCTTTAAAATAGGGCTGGGCAACATATCGATATACTCGACATATCGCGGGCTTGTCTCTGTGCGATATAGAAAATGACTATATCGTGATATTCGAGTATACTTTCTCACAAGCTCTTCCCACTCCTTCTTATGTCTCCTTCTCACAGACAGCAAGCGCACCTTCTTACATACGTCACATACGTATACGCCATCGCGGAGCAGAGAGGTAGCAGCATGGGTAACGTTAGCTGTGGAGCGAGTGGTAATAAAAGGGAAAGAAGGTGCCAATCTGGTAACAAATAAAGGAAGAATTAATTCCCAAGAAAAGCAGCAGGGGGTCCATCGTCTGGCGGTGGTTTGGCTTTAAGTGGGAATGTGTCGAACAGACAACCGTTATTTGTCAAGTGTGGGGCAGAAGCATTGCTACAAAAAGTAGCATTAATGCTAATATGTAGCATCATTTGAGAAGTCACCTGCTAGAGCAGTGGTTCTCAAATGGGGGTACGCGTACCCCTGGGGGTACTTGAAGGTATGCCAAGGGGTACGTGAGATTTTTTTGAAATATTCTTAAAAATAGCAACAATTCAAAAATCCTTTATATATATATTTATTGAATAATACTTCAACAAAATATGAATGTAAGTTTATAAACTGTGAAAAGAAATGCAACAATGCAATATTCAGTGTTGACATCTACGTTTTTTGTGGATGTTGATGGCAGAGATTTCTTTTTTTGTGAAGAAATGTTTAGAATTAAGTTGATGAATCCAGATGGATCTCTATTACAATCCCGAAAGAGGGCACTTTAAGTTGATGATTACTTCTATGTGTAGAAATCTTTATTTATAATTGAATCACTTGTTTATTTTTCAACAAGTTTTTAGTTATTTTTGTATCTTTTTTTCCAAATAGTTCAAGAAAGACCACCACAAAATAGCAATATTTTGCACTGTTATACAATTTAATAAATCAGAAACTGATGACATAGTGCTGTATTTTACTTCTTTATCTCTTTTTTCCAACCAAAAATGCTCTGCTCTGATTAAGGGGTACTTGAATTAAAAACATGTTCACCGTGGGTACATCACTGAAAAAAGGTTGAGAACCACTGCGCTAGAGAATGAAGAGTGCGTACCATGCGGTGCCACACCAACAAAATGCCGAGGCAAACACTTCCACATCAACACTGTATGAAAAAAATAGTTAAAAAATAATGCGATAACGTCTGCAGTAAGCTCCCACATAGCGAGTTGATTTTCTATTAAGCAGCTCATTTTTATTTGACTGTTACAGTATCTGAATATCTTGTGTGACATCATGCACAAAAGTACACTTTATTTGTTTAAACTATTGTAGTGGCATTCTGTACAAAAAGTACACTTTAATTTAGTGTTGTTTTGATGTCATCTAAGTGACATCTTGCACAAAAGTGCACTCATAGCTTGTTTTTAAATCTTGCACTTTCTGTTTTGAAATGAGATTAATGTTTGTGCCGCTGCTTAATAACTGTTTAATAAATACAGTTTTGGTCAATTGACTTAGTTGGGATTTCCTTCTCTGCATGAAAGTTTACAATGAGCATTTATTAATGCAGTATGAAAAAGAATGTTTTAATGTAGACACATAGAATAATCATACTGCTGTGATTATATGCATGAAGTGTTAATTCAAGTCTAAGGCAAAATATCCAGATATATATCGTGTATCGCGATATGGCCTAAAAATATCGAGATATTAAAAAAAGGCCATATCGCCCAGCCCTACTTTAAAAGCTGATCAGGGGGTTCCACAGCAATTAGCACTGACCACCTGCAGTACAACAGTGATCTTAGCACAGACTCCCTATATATATAGTGGTCAAAAAAAATTAAACCAGAAGCTTGCCAGAAGCTTGTGGATGGCTACCAAAAGCGCTTTATTGCAGTGCAACTTGCCAAGGGACATGTAACCAAATATTAACATTGCTGTATGTATACTTTTGACCCAGATTTGTTCACATTTTCAGTAGACCTATAATAATTTCATTAAAAAAACAAACTTCATGAATGTTTTTTGTGACCAACAAGTATGTGCTCTAATCACTCTATCACAAAGAAATAAGAGTTGTAGAAATGATTGGAAACCCAAGACAGCCCTGACATCATGTTCTTTACTAGTGTACGTAAACTTTTGATCGCGACTAATTTGGACAACAATTTAAAGTCCGTCCGTCCGTTTTCTACCGCTTATTCCCCTTTGGGTTAGCGGGGGGCGCTGGTGCCTATCTCAGCTACAATCGGGCGGAAGGCGGGGTACACCCTGGACAAGTCACCACCTCATCGCAGGGCAAGCACAGATAGACAGACACCATTCACACACTAGGGCCAATTCAGTGTTGCCAATCAACCTATCCCCAGGTGCATGTCTTTAGAAGTGGGAGGAAGCCGGAGTACCCACGCATTCACGGGAAGAACATGCAAACTCCACACAGAAAGATCCCGAGCCCGGGATTGAACCCTGACTACTCAGGACCTTCGTATTGTGAGGCAGACGCACTAACCCCTCTTCCACCGTGAAGCCCCATTTTAAAGTCATGGTCCAATTTTTCAAAAAAACAACATAGAACGTTGAAATATGTGGTACAAAAATATTAGCTCATTGAACTATGTGGACATTATAAAACATGTCTAATAGTACAGCACACAATTCTAAAATACACCCATTTGACCTATTTACTGTCGCACCATTTCCACATTTCTCAAGCGATTCCACCATCCACACACTGATCTCATTTAAAAAAAAAATAGCTTCTTGGAAATTTTTTACAGTCCACATTTTTCAACCGTTTTTGACCATTCCACCCTCAAAACATTTTTCTCAATTGGGACAACAAAAGTAAAAAAAATAAATAAATAAAAATCGTAAAAATTCCCCTTTTTTCCCGAAATTCCAAAATACCCATTCTCAATACAAACTGATTAACGGCAACATTTTCAACCAATGCGAAAAATTCCCACACCCACCCATTCATATCATCTAAGACAGTGTTTTTCAACCACTGTGCCGCGGCACACTAGTGTGCCGTGAGATACAGTCTGGTGTGCCATGGGAGATTATGTATTTTCACCTGTCTGGGTTAAAAATATTTTTTGCAAACCAGTAATTATAGTCTGTAAATGATGTGTTGTTGTTGAGTGTCGTGCTGTCGAGAGCCAGGCAGTGACCGTGTAATACTCTTCTATATGAGTAGGTGGCAGCCGGTAGCTAATTGCTTTGTAGATCTCGGGAACAGCGGGAGGGAGTGTGAAGGTAAAAAAGTGGTTAATGCTTAAACTAAAAATAAACAAAATACGAGTGCCCCTTAAGAAAAGGCATTGAAGCTTACGGAGGGCTATGCAGAACGAAACTAAAACTGAACTGGCTACGAAGTAAACAAAAATTTAATGCTGGACGACAGCAAAGACTTACTGTGGAGCAAAGGCGGCGTCCACAACGTACATCCAAACATGAGATGACAATCGACAATGTCCCCACAAAGAAGGATAAATACGACTGAAATATTCTTGATTGCTAAAACTAAGTAGATGCGGGACATATCGCTCAAAGGCAGACATGAAACTGCTCCAGGAAAATACCCCAAAAAATAGAGAAAGCCAGCAAAATAGGAGCCAAGACAAGAACTACAACACTACAGACAGGAAAACTCAAAATAAGTCAGGGCGTGATGTGACAGGTGGTGACAGTACACCTACTTTGAGACAAGACCTATATTTCTTGGTTATGGTTTAAAGTCGTATCCAACAATTGCGACGACGACGTTTTACTGTCAACTGAGATTTGTTATTTAATGATTTCTGCTGGTGGTGTGCCTCCGTATTTTTTCAACACAAAAAATGTGCCTTGGTTCAAAAAAGGTTGAAAAACACTGATCTAAGACAATATTTTCAAAAATTTCCGTTTTTCCAGAAATGTCCAAATTTCTAGGAAATTTCCATTCAAATCAATGGGAACATTTTTCTAAATGTTTCTAATTTTTTTTAAACCCGATTCCATCCACCCAATTGCTTTTCACATATGTCGAACGCAAAACAAGCTGTCCGTTTTGCACAATTCCCTGATTACCCTGAATTACCAGGGATAACCCCCCATTGAAAATAGTAGGCAGTATACAAAACTCTCCATATCCCACATTTCTCAACCAATTTGAACCGTTCCAACATCCACACATTCCACTCACCCTGGATATTCAAGCACTTCAGTTATGCTCAGGCGTAACGGCAGCTTGTGCACATAGGCCAGGGGTGCCCATTACATCGATCGCGATCGACTGGTCGATCTCGGAGGGTGTGTCAGTCGATCTCAAGCCAGGCATTAAAAAATAGACATAAAAATGAGCAATCATCAATCATACCAAGACTTCACTTTCGTCAGTTGTTTGACATTCTCGCCACCCGAGGATCTTGTGAGATGACGCTGGCTGCTGCGAGCTCATATTTAAGAAAAAAATCACTAACAGGGCGGACGCAGAGAAACACATTTTATTTCTAGAGACTCCGTACCTACTGTCAAAACTCTAAAGACCGACTGCACAGTTCCTGTCTTCACCATAAAAGACCTGTTTCATCCTGCCTGTGCTAACAAAATAAGAGTCTCAGAAAGCTAGCGTGCACAAGCTAGCAAGCTACGGAGTTTGATGCCAATGTATTTCTCCCCCGCCCTCAGCGACCGCTTTCTCACTTGCTTGCCCACCCGCACTCTCACTGACGTCACTCACCTGCTGCCAGACATTAAAAGGGCCACACACATATGCTACTCTCATGACAAAGTGTTTAAAAACGAGTATGCAAGTTGGACAAATGAGATGCCAAATCCAACCACTTTCATGTGGTATTGGACAGAAAGGAGGACTTTTTTTTTTCCTCCATTTGAAAATGCGGACGTTATCAGCACCACTGTCTAATTCCAATCAATGCAAGTCATCAGAATCAAATACACCAACTTATATTCTTGTCTTCATGAAAGAAAGGAATCTATGTGTGTTAAACATGCTTGTATTATCATTAAACACCATTAACTTGTTAACAAAAATGTCTCTTTCATAAATAAATAAATATAAATTATAAATAGGAATGAGGTAGATCTCCTCGACTTGGTCAATTGAAAAGTAGTTCGCCTGCAGAAAAAGTGTGAGCGCCCCTGACATAGGGCATTCACACACAAATTGTAGTTATACTTACATTTTTTTACACAAGCGTGTTTAAAGTGCCAACTCAAGAACCGACGCATTCATCTGTTTTGAATGATATGTCTGTCCCACCATCTTTTGTTATTCCACGGTCATCCCAGTTCTACTCAGCTCAGGTCATTTGTTGTGCAAATACTCTTAACGGCACACCGTGTAATATTTCCAAGTATTCTGTAGACAGCAATGTAAAGCGTGTATTGGAATGAGACCCACTTGACGTCAATTGCTTTCGCTCTCCCCTAGAGGGGGGAGGTTACCCACATATTCGGTCCTCTCCAAGGTTTCTCATAGTCATTCACATCGAAGTCCGACTGGGAGGAGTTTTTTCTTGCTCTGTACCGCGGATGTCGTTGTGGCTTGTGCAGCCCTTTGAGACACTTGTGATTTAGGGCTATATAAATAAACAGTGAGTGTGAATGTTGTCTGTCTATCTGTGTTGGCCCTGCGATGAGGTGGCGACTTGTCCAGGGTGTACCCCGCCTTCCGCCCGATTGTAGCTGAGATAGGCGCCAGCGCCCCCCGCAACCCCAAAAGGGAATAAGCGGTAGAAAATGGATGGATGGATGATTAATTGAATGAGGACCTAACCTGTTTACATTTTAAAAAAAGGTTTATGAATGTTACAATTTGACTTTATAATAGAGGAAAGTTGACATACTATGTTTGTATTTTTTCTGACATACTGTAAAAGCTCAATGTTTTGCAATATTGTTTAATTTCAGCAATTGTCTTGCAAGAAGGTTCACTCCATACTTTGCGGTAATAACCGTGGTGAGCTACATTCACCCTATTATTTTGTCTCTCACCCACTTCAGTGGCTGTGGGTTAAAGGCGGGTTCGAGTTGCTAAAAGCACCACAACAGCAGGACACGCTTGACTCCACTTTATTCGAGCGCCCCACACACACACACACACACACACACACACACACACACACACACACACACACACACACACACACACACACACACACACACACACACGCACACACACACACCAGCACGTTCACAAGTCGACCGCTCTCATTTTTCCATTTCCTCCTCCCCGACAGTTCCCATTCGGACACTTGGAAACAACTTGAAAGAACCAAAGTGCAGGACTGTATGGGTAAAATGCATTTTTAAAAAATACAACAAATGTGTTACTTGAAATTATTAGTAATGTGATCCTGTAAGAATTAATGCATACCATTAAATACTTTCCATACTTAAATAATGAGAAACAGAAACAGGCACAAATAAATGTTACACTACAATAGTAGCTACAATTTCTACTGGGGTGGATTAACTGTTGTATGGGTGCCACCCCTGGAAAAAAAAAAAAATCTAGACACGCCACTTCCTGTGAACAGCGCTAAGAATTCTGGGTAAGTATACAAACATTTACTTCCTAGTTTAAGTTTACTTGTGTATATTTTTTTAAAGGAGTACTGCACTACCATGAATTAACGTGGACCCCGACTTAAACAAGTTGAAAAACTTATTCGAGTGTTACCATTTAGTGGTCAATTTTAAGGAATATGTACTGTACTGTGCAATCTACTGATAATAGTTTTAATCAATCAAAAAAAATTGGGGGGGATTTTTTTCTATTATTCGTAATCCTTATGTAAGACAAAAAAGCGTTTGTATTTTTTGTATGCATTCCAAATAACAAGTGTCAGCTATCAATGGGAGTCGCTCTATTCCGCCTGTCAACCGCTCTGAAACATCCAAAAAACATCCATCAAGGTTTTATATACATGCTTTAAGTATATATGTAATGTAGTAACATTTATAACAACATAATATTTATATATTTTGATCATTTTAAAGACCTACTGAAACCCACTACTACCGACCACACAGTCTGATAGTTTATATATCAATGATGAAATATTAACATTGCAACACATGCCAATAAGGCTGGTTAACTTACTAAATTGCCATTTTAAATTTCCCGCGGAGTTTCTTGTTGAAAACGTCGCGGAATGATGACGCGTGCGCGTGACGTCACGGACTGTAGAGGACATATTAGCGCAGCACCATTTGCAGCTAAAAGTCGTCTCTTTTCATCGCGCAATTACACAGTATTCTGGACATCTGTGTTGCTGAATCTTTTGCAATTTGTTCAATTAATAATGGAGAAGTCAAGTTAGAAAGATGGAGTTAGGAAGCTTTAGCCTTTAGCCACACAAACACACGGTGATTCCTTGTTTAAAATTCCCGGAGGTGAAGCTTTACTATGGATCAGAATGGTCAAGCGAACATGGATCCCGACCACTTGTCAACCAGCAGGTTTTGGTGAGAAAATTGTGGTAAAAAGTCGCCTTACTGGAGATCAACTGAGCTGGCGCCGTCGACTTCCCTTTAGAGACTGGCCTCAAGACACCTGGGGACACACCCCTCCGACTATCAGGTAGTATTTAATCTCACTAAAACACTAGCAACACAATAGAAAGATAAGGGATTTCCCAGAAATATCCTAGTAAATGTGTCTAAAAACATCTGATTCCGTCCCAATGCAATCGCCTTTTTTTTTTTTTTTACTCTAGTCCTTCACTATCAATATCATCATCCACGAATCTTTCATCCTCGCTCAAATTAATGGGGAAATTGTCGTTTTCTCTGTCCGAATAGCTCTTGCTGCTGGAGGCTCCCATTATAAACAACGTGAGGACGTAAGGAGCCCTCACCCTTGTGACGTCATCGTCTGCAACTTCCAGGAAAGGCAAGGCTTTTTTACCAGCACCAAAAGTTGCAAACTTTATCATCGATGTTCTCTACTAAATCCTTTTCAGCAAAAATATGGCAATATCGCGAAATGATAAAGTACGACACATAGAATGGACCTGCTATCCCTGTTTAAATGAGAAAATGTCATTTCAGTAGGCCTTTAAGCATACAGCGGCGTGGTTATTTCACAGACACATCACAACGTCCTTCAACAACAACACTACTAATAATGGCAGACTTGATGAGAGAAAACAAACACTATTTTGAAACAATGATGATCCTAGAAACTTCTATTTTTCAGCCTAAATATAAGGATGATGATCTTAAAGTTTTAGATGCTGTGTGCTAAACAGATGCAGGTTTAGTAAAACACTAAGCATCAGGTAGCAGTATTGCTAAGTGCTAAACAAGATATACAAAGTACAAACCCCGTTTCCATCTGAGTTGGGAAATTGTGTTAGATGTAAATATAAACGGAATTCAATGATTTGCAAATCATCTTCAACCCATATTCAGTTGAATATGCTACAAATACAACATATTTGATGTTCAAACTGATAAACATTTTTTTTTTGCAAATAATCATTAACTTTAGAATTTGATGCCAGCAACACATGACAAAGAAGTTGGGAAAGGTGGCAATAAATACTGATAAAGTTGAGGAATGCTCATCCAACACTTATTTGGAACATCCCACAGGTGTGCAGGCTAATTGGGAACAGGTGGGTGCCATGATTGGGTATAAAAACAGCTTCCCAAAAAATGCTCAGACTTTCACAAGAAAGGATGGGGCGAGGTACACCCCTTTGTCCACAACTGCATGAGCAAATAGTCAAACAGTTTAAGAACAACGTTTCTCAAAGGGCAATTGCAAGAAATTTAGGGATTTCAACATATAAGGTCCATAATATCATCAAAAGGTTCAGAGAATCTGGAGAAATCACTCCACGTAAGCGGTATGGCCGGAAACCAACAATGAATGACTGTGCATTCGTTCGTACATACGTACCTACATTCCTATAAACAATCCAAGATGGCGCCAGTATGTGCTGTGGCCTGCCGTCTATCGCTGTCAGCTCTGTTTGTTTTTGTGCTGTTCACAGCTTTATTGTCCCTGTCAACTCACTGCTTGTGTATGTACGCCAAACACTGTTGGATCTGTGTCCCTCTCACACGGACATGATCAATTTCGACGGTTTTTCGACGTCCAAGTCAGGGTTTTCACCTGGCCAGATTCTTGCTTTCCTTTTTCGCCCACTGGCTCCTCCCCCCCGGCGAAAGCGCCACCGGCTGGTGAGAGTTAGGGCACCCCTGGTCCGGCTTTCCGTGGCTTCCCGGAGGAGGTATAGTCCGGTACCCGGTTTCTTCCTGCACCCACGTTCGCTGGATCCCGCCGGTTCCTGGATTGTTCCCGTCATCGGTCTGCAGGGGGAAGCTGGCCCGCCTCGCTCTTGCTGTCCCCGCCCCCGTAGGCGCGGGGTGAATTCCCGCCACCTGTGGGCTCTGTGTCGGGCCCCACCTGGATTGGCAGCGGCCTTGGACGCGCCGCCCCCCATTAAGTTTGGTCTTGTTAACGCAAGATCCCTGACAAACAAAACATTTATCCTGAAGGATTTATTCGTCTCCCGCGGACTGGACTTCCTCTGTGTGACAGAGACATGGCTGAGAGCCGGTAAGTCCGCTACTCTTAATGAACTTTCATTACCGGAGTGCTCGCATTTTAATTCTCCGCGGTCGTCCGGCCGAAAAGGAGGAGGATTAGCAGTCGTTTTTAAAAATTACTTTAAATGCCGTCAGATCCGCCTGCAATCCTCCTTTTCAAGCTTTGACCTATGCATGTTTGAACTGGGTCTTTCTGATGTCGTCCTGTGTGCCGTTGTATATCGACCACCCAAGTACCACAAAGACTTAATAAATGAATTTTCTGAATTTCTGGCCGAAATCCTCCCCAAATATGATCGTGTCCTAATTGTTGGTGATTTTAATATTCACACCTGCTGCCCAGACGAACCTTTATCCAGGAGCTTCCTGAATGTCATTGACTTTTAACTTTGTACAGTCTGTATGGTTCCCCACATGAACAGGGGCATACACTCGATTTAGTGCTCTCGTATGGTTTGTGTGTTTTTAGTTTGGACATTTGCGACGCTGTGTTTTCTGATCATATGCCGATCCTATTTGATATTCCCACTCAGTGTCCGGTTAAATTGTGCGCTCCGCATAAACGCTCTCGTATGTTTAATCCGTCGTCTCCTGCTCTGTTCTCCTCAATTTTTTCAACTCTTTGTGATGATAATTCTGCAGCCCCTGTATGTCTGAATACTGAAGAGTTGGTTTCTGGGTTCAACTCTATTTGTTTACAAAAACTGGACACGATAGCTCCTTTCAAGTGCCGCCGTTCTAAAGCCACGGCTCAGTCCTGGTTGAATGACGTCACTCGTGCAGCCAGGCGCGAATGTAGGAGAGCAGAGAGAATATGGAAAAAGGACAGGCTGCATGTGTCCTTTGCCATTTTTAAAGAAAGCCTGCTTTCCTTTCAAATGACTGTAAAAGCAGAGATGAATACATATCTATCTCAGATTATATCTAACTGTAACAGACCCAGAGTTCTGTTCAAAACTATTAACACTGTCATTGACGCTCCTAAATCTGTGGGTTTTGATGCTTCTTTTGAATTCTGTGAAAATTGTCTCCATTTTTTCACTGACAAAATTGTGTCAACTAAAGCCAGTTTATCCCAGCCTTCATATGACCCTTCTGTTCCTCTGCATTTCTCTTCTGTTTTCCATCAGTTTGAGCCGGTGTCATTTTCTTTTTTAAATGACACAGTTAGTCATATGAAGCCCTCTGGTTCTCCTGCAGATGCCCTCCCTCCACGTCTGTTTAAGGAGGTATTTCCTACTATTGGATCAAGTGTCCTTAACATTATCAATAGTAGCCTCTCCAGTAGAGTTTAAACATGCAGTGGTACGACCTCTACTTAAAAAACCAAGCCTCGACCCCTCTCTCCTCTCTAACCTTAGGCCTATCTCTAATCTTCCATACATTTCCAAAATATTAGAGAAGGTTGTCTACAGTCAGTTATTGGCCTTCTTAGAGGATAATGGTATCACTGAGCTGTTCCAGTCCGGTTTTAAAGCCCTCCACATCACAGATTCAGCGCTTCTAAAATTTTTTAACGATATCCTCCTGTCAATTGATTCTGGTAAATATGTCGTTCTGGTGCTTTTAGATCTGTCTGCTGCGTTCAACACCGTCGACCACGCCACCTTAATCACTCGTCTTGAGAACTATGTGGTTATTAAGGGCGCCGCCCTCAACTGGTTCCAGTCGTACCTAGCCGACAGAAGTTTTTGTGTAAAAATAGACAATTTTATGTCTTCCACAGCTCCTCTACCACACGGGGTCCCCCAGGGCTCAATCCTTGCCCCAATCCTATTTGCGCTTTACCTTCTCCCCCTTGGTTCTACTTTTAGGAAGTATGGTATTGTATTTCACTTTTATGCCGATGATTGCCAGATTTATTTTCCCGTAGCACAAAATAACACGGTTCAACGTCTCATTGACTGCCTGCACGACATCAAAGCCTGGCTTTCAGCTAACTTCCTGAGCCTAAATGAAGACAAAACAAAAGTTATGTTGTTTTGTCCAAGTCGCTCTCCCTCCCCCAACGTTGACCTCGGCACTCTGACCCCGTATCGCAGCGACTGTGTCACAAACCTGGGGGTAAAGTTCGACTCGGATTTAAAATTCGAAATAGAAATCAGCAGCGTTGTTCAAAAAAGCTTTTATCGATTACACCAAATAGCGAAAGTGAAACCGCTTCTATCAGAACATGATCTCGAGAAATTAATCCATGCCTTACCGGGGCGGTATAGCTCGGTTGGTAGAGTGGCCGTGCCAGCAACTTGAGGGTTGCAGGTTCGATTCCCGCTTCCGCCATCCTAGTTACTGCCGTTGTGTCTTTGGGCAAGACACTTTACCCACCTGCTCCCAGTGCCACCCACACTGGTTTAAATGTAACTTAGATATTGGGGTTCACTATGTAAAGCGCTTTGAGTCACTAGAGAAAAGCGCTATATAAATATAATTCACTTCACTTCACTTTATCTTGAATCGTTTAGACTACTGCAATGCCCTTGTATGTAGGCATTAGCCAGGCCTCCCTCGCCCGCCTGCAACTCGTGCAGAACTCTGCTGCTCGTCTGCTAATACAGACCCGCAGACGTGAGCACATCACCCCTATATTAGCGTCCCTTCACTGGCTCCCTGTGCGTTATCGAATACATTTTAAATGTCTAAACAACCTCGCGCCAACATATCTCTCCGACCTCCTTCAGCCTTACTGAAGATCAGCTGCTACTGACGGTCCCTGACACAAGGCTTAAGCTTAGAGGTGACAGATCTTTCACCGCTGCTGCTCCCTAGCTCTGGAACGACCTACCGCTGAGTGTTAGACAAGCCTCCTCTCTTCCTGTTTTTAAATCTCTCTTAAAAACATAATTTTATTCCTTGGCTTTTAATACAGTGATATCCATCCTGCAATGGTGCCCTATTATATACCTGCTGTGAACCTGTTATGTTTTATTTATTTATTTTTTAGCATGTTCTGTTTGTGTTGTGTTGTTTGCTCGGTTCTCGTATTATCTTTTAACCTGCCCATTGTACAGTACTTTGGCTACCCCTGTGGTAAATTTTAAATGTGCTTTATAAATAAAGTTGATTTGATTTAATACTTATAAACATACATACATACATACGTACTATTTATTTTTTTTTTATGCTTTTTTGGTGCTTTTGTGCAACCTTTTGGATCCACTTGGATGCACTGCAACCACATAATTTTCTGTTTGTGAAATAAATTAAGTCCATCCTATCCTATTTTAAAGACCTAAATTCACCTCTATAGGTATCGGTATTTGTATCGGCCAATCTCACTCATGGATGATCGGTAACGGAATCATCAGCATAACACTCTGATCGGAACATCCCTGATTATTAGGGCCCGAGCAGTGGAGAAAGCACCGCACCGCAAGGACCCTATTAAAATTGTTCTGTTTTGTAATATCATTATTCTAATTTTTCCTCAAAGTTAAGACCCCTTTTTGAGCCCTTTACATATTTGAAAACTCCCCAAATTTGAAATAATTGTATATTTTGGGGGTTTCAAAAAAGACATTTTTAAATTGGCTCTCGAGCGCCACTTTAAAAATTTGAAAAAAATCAGCCTCTCCCACCAGTTTCACGTAGCGGCAGGGAAATTGCTAGATGTCCATCATGACGGGACGCACATAAAAGTCTCAAGAACCCATATCTAGAGAGCCTCAAGTGGTACTTCACTGTCTCCCTAGCTTTCTAGTAGATAAGGAAGATGTGTGTGTGTGTTCTTGTATTTCTATACTACTTGAGACATCCACAAGGAAAAGTACAGTACCTTCTGTATGAGGACCGGTGAACAAGTTAGGACCAAAATCATGGTCCCAAAACGGAAAACCATTGAATCTAATAGAGAGACAAATACTGGAGTCTGTGAACATTGCTCCAAAGTCAGGATTTTTTGTTGATTTGATGTGCATTCAAAAGTAAACATTGACAGGTGCAAAGGCAGCCATATATGATAAAACAAGACGGCAGCTAAAGAAGGACTTCCCTATTCATCCCCGAAAAAAACCCGCCAGGCTGATTTTACGACTTCCGGCGCTGACGTAAGACAACCCGCATACAATATGTTACCGTAGGATGAACAAATAAACTACGGTACTAAGAATATGGTGGCCATTCATTGGGTTAACCCATTCTGGGTTGCCCAAAGTGCGGCACGTGACTCGTTTGTCATCGGCCTTAAGCACAATTCAAAAAAACAAAAAATAGAAATCTCAATTTCACCCCTGGTGGTGAAATCTATCAAAATTAGGGTGGTCCCAAAAAGGAGGAATGTTTCAAATTGACTGTGTGTCGGTTTTAAAAGAGCTACCCCTCTTGTCAACTTATAAAATAACAAGTGTGTGTAAAAATTTGCCGTGCTCCCATCTTGGTTTCCGTCGGCCATTTTTCGGCAAAAAACAGGGGTCATACTTTAACAAACTCCTCTTAGGGACTTTGACGGATTGAGTCGATTGTGTCTACCCATTGAACTGTGGGTAGACACAGGTCATCTTCAATGGTCAAATTGCTCCCTTTAGCAACCAAATATGGACATCATTTTGGCAAACAGACTGTTTGGCCAAGAGGATAACAACACCCATACATTTTATCCAAGTAATGTGGGTCCGTATCCCGGAAGGGAGCAGAAGAAACAAATCAAGGGTTGGAATTGGGGGGTTAAATCACCAAAAATGAATCCAGGGCGCGACCATCGCTGCTGCTCACTGCTCCAGACACCTTTCAGGGGATAACCAAGGGGATGGGTCAAATGCAGAGGTTAATTTCACCACACCTCGTGTGTGTGTGACAAACATTGGTACTTTTTCATTTGTTTTACATTCCACTAACATTTCAGTTGAGCTTCAGCTCTTCAATTTACAAGCCATTCCTACTGTTTTTTTCTGAATTAATTCTGCAGTCCTTCAGCTTTTAAATTCCACTTTCGCAATGATTGGGGCATTCACACGTAATTTCGAGGGGAATTGCATAAACTGTAGTTATTATGATTATACTTTAATTGTCTTTCCCCATTCTGAAGCACTTTCAGAAACACAAATCAAATGAAATAATATTGTTTTTATTGTTAGTAGTAGCTGAGGAAGGAGCAGCAGTCGATCCACCATCCACAAGCAGACGGCTCTCAGCCTTAAGTGGAGCAGCAGTCTCTCTCCCATTTAGGACGGTTAGCCTGACGGCCATTAAATATGAATTAAAAACCACACAGGCCTCTTTGCCTTCCAAAATGTCATTACATATCTTCATGGCGGCCGGCTGTTGAATAAGCAGTATGCAGGGTTCCCTGGGGGACGAGGGGTGGGGGTCAGGATGAAGATGGGAGGATGAAGGAGGGACAGATGGATGAGGGAGAGGAGTAAGGGGCAATGGGAGAGGATGAGCAGAGTGAGTGTGTGTGTGTGAGAACATCCAACGAGGAAGACCTGCTTGAGCCTAAAAGCGTCTGAAATGGAATCTACATTACAGCTCCTAACTGAGTGCACTACTTCAGGGGCTCGGGCCCTGAACGCACCGTCGTAATAATAGCACATACGCCTCAAGTGGTACTTCACTGTCTCCCTAGCTCTCTAACAGATGAGGAAGATGTACGTGTGTGTGTGTGTGTGTGTGTGTGTGTGTGTGTGTGTGTGTGTGTGTGTGTGTGTGTGTGTGTGTGTGTGTGTGTGTGTGCTTCTTTCTACCCATCTTGAGACATCAACATGGAAAAGTACAGTATTTCCTTGAATTGCCGCCGGGGCGCTAATTATTTTAAAACCTCTTCTCACTCCGGCACTTACCAAAGGCAAGCAGTAAAAAATTGAGTGTGATGTAAGGATACTTATAAATATAGCCCATGCCAGATCCTTCTGATCAAAAGCATCGATAACTTGTTTATTGAGGTCTTCCTTATCTTTCTTCAGTTTTAAAAGCCTCTCTGCTTCGATGAAGATCTACCTTTATTACCTCCTGCTTCGATTAAAATTCCAGTTTAGAAAACTGTTTTATTTTAATAAACACACACTGCTCACTCTTGCTGGTCCAGTTCATGGTCGGTCAGTGTGTAGCAATAGCGCGCTCTTGTTTGGGTTGCTCCTGACGTGCAGACCGCTGCTATCAGTTAGCTCGGCTCCTCACGGGCGACGACAGAATTATCCTCGGACAACTCCCCCTCTCGTTCTGTTTCGTGGGTGATCTCTTTATCCCACCGCTGCCACCAGGAAATGTTATTGTATAAATAATACACTGGGTATTTAGGACTGGAACATGCATTATTTCAGCCCGGTTGTTTACATAGCCAGCATACAAGTGTTACATCCTAAAAGGTCCGTCATAGCCCCGTCCCAGCACATAGCATGTCACTCATTGTCACTTCTTCTGCAGCAGAGTAGTCGCAAGAAGGATCACGAGCGCCCTCTACCTCTAAGAGGATGACTCATATTTGACACACGCAGCTACGGTATTGTGACGGTCTCAAGCCGTCGTCTTGCGGGTTCCCAGGACCACCAAAAAAGGTCATGGCTTGAGCAATTTGACTTAATTTTTCAATAAAACCTCAGTCCAGGTCGCTCTTCCGCTCCTCCTCTCCGCTCGCTCGCCGTTTCCTCGCCGCCATCTTGGGCCAGGCTACAGCGTGCCCTGCCCGTCTGTCGGACCGTCGGCTCCACCTCTCCACAGAGACATAGCTGCTTACTGTTCTTTTTAGCATACCGGTATTCAATAGCTTGGACCTTAAATCCTACTGAATAGCTCTTAATCTTCTTCCCTTTATGCGATTTCAAATTACCGGTATTGAAATCAGCCTCCTCCATTTTGAAAATGATGACAGGGGAAGTGTCACTCGTGATGTCACGAGTTTGACCCGGCGGTAATACTAAGCATGCGCTAATTATTTTGGGAAGCGAGTTTGACGCGGCAGTAATTCAAGGCAGGCGCATATTAAATGCCCGGCGGCAATTCAAGGAAATACGGTACCTTTCAAATCATGGTCCATATACGGAAAACCATTGCATCCAATAGAGAGCCAAATACTATAGTCTGTGAACATTGCTCCAAAGTCGGGATTTTTTGTTGATTTAATAATAATAATGGATTAGATTTTACATCATGCTTTTCCATTATTAGATACTCAAAGCGCTCACAGAGAAGTGGGAACCCATTATTCATTCACACCTCTTGGTGGCAAGCTACATATGTAGCCACAGCTGCCCTGGGGTAGACTGACTGAAGCCCTATTCATCCCCGAAAAAACCCACCAGGTGAACAGCTGATTTTACAACTTCCGGAGCTGACGTACGACAACCCGCAACCCATATGTGACCGTAAGATGAAACATTACAATACGGTACTAAGACTATAGTGGCCATTAACTGGGTTAACCCATTCTGGGTTTCCCAAAGTGCGGCACGTGACTTGTTTGTCATCGGCCTTCAGCACATTACAAAAAACAAAAAATAGAGATGTCATTTGCACCCCTGGTGATGAAATCTATCAAAATTAGGGTGGTCCCAAAAAGGAGGGATTTTTCAAATTGACTGTGTGTCTGTTTTAAAAGTCCTCTCTTTCTGGCCAACATATGAAATAACAAGTGTATGCACGAAATTGAAATGCGCCCTCTTTGGCCAAAATTAACAAAAAAATAAATAAATAAACATGTATATAGAGACATCCTGTAATAACTTAAAGTAAATAATGAAGCTTAAAAACTAATTATTCACAAAGCATTTGAAAATTTAAAAATTAACTAAAAGAAGTCTTTTTCTCACAATGTGTCGACTTTTTTCTTATAAAATTAGGAACAATTTCTCATATTATTTCTGCTTCTGTAATTTTGCAATAATTTCTCATAAAAGTAATAATTCTTCATGTAAAATTATTACTTTTCAATGCAAAATTTTTACATTTGTTATATACAATTCTGACTCATCACAATATTGCCTATTTTTTGTTGTGGTAAAATGGTGAACTTTTTTGCGTAAAATTATGACTTTTGTTATAATTTTGCCAAGTAAAATTCCAAACATTATCATAATATTGCCAACATTTTTAAGTTTTCTTGTAAAATAGTGACTTTTGAGTAAAATTAATACTATTTTCATAAAAGTGCCCAAATTGTAAGATTTTCTTGTAAAATTGCAACTTTTATTAAGTAAAATTACAACTTTTATCATAATATTGCCAAAATTCAAAGTTTTTCTCAAGAAATTGAGACCTTTTTCTTGTGAAATTCCAACTAATTTTTCACAACAAGCTTTTTTATATTTGCACAATATGAACATACCGGTATTATTAATGTTGGAAATACAAATCTTGATATATCTTCAAAGGGTGGTCGTAAGAGTTAGGCATTAGTCGGAGGTCTCAAAAAGGTAGAAAATACAAGTGTGTGTGTGTGTGTGTGTGCAGGTGAAGCTGGGGTCTTAAGTGTAGTCCCCCAGCCCCAACCTGCAACCGCTGAGATATATATATATATATATATATATATATATATATATATATATATATATATATATATATGTATATATATCATTGACGCCAGTCTCTTTGGGTTGTAGAATGTAGTATTTTAATCATTAATTATGTTATTTTTATACATCAACGTACATTAGCTCAGGTTATTTATGCACATCTTAAAACAAAATGTTTGTCAAGAAGAATGTCAAACAAAAGAAAAGACATTACTGAAGCATGAAGAGGTTGCTGGAGAACTGCCAATGTGCTCTTATAGTGTCAGAGTGTTAAAGAGTGGAAAAACAAGTTGCCTCTATACTGAAGCTATTATCATATATATCTGCTGTATGACACCAAAAGACTTACAAAGTTTGGGAGTAAATAGATACGATCCAAATAGTATCGATCTCACAGAGATTCCCGAGCCTTTTTAAAAGATGATGAGGAAGGAAGTTCTGTTATCCGTGACGTAGAGGAGGAACCACAGATCCCTTCCCCATCCACAACAATGCTAATGAAGCAGACTTAGCGAGAAACAACAACGATTTACTTTGGGGAAAAAATGTGATCCACAACGCTATATTTTTGATCCTGAACACAAAGAGGAAGAAATAAGTTTTGGAAGCCGAATGCTAAACGGATGTAGCTTTATTGTGACACTATAGTATTAGCAGTGATGCTAAGTGGTAAACAAACAAACTCACTTTAATAAAACATAATAAAACAAACACTTACTGTAATATTTCCAGTCCCTCTGGAATGCTGACCGACAGGACGCTGACATAATTCCATTTAGATGAAGATTCAATCACAATCCTCACTAAAGGTAAAAAAAAAAAAAAGTTGCTTTAGGAAGCTTCTTTTTGGCCATCTCTGGGGATGTGAAAGTGAACCAGCCTTTCGGTCCATGGCCACATTTGTCTACTAGCAGGTGAGAGATGCATGAAATAAAATCTAGAATGTACATTTAGCAGATTTGAGACCAAAAAGAAGCAACTGCCAGCTCAATGTGTCAACAATAGCAGCTTAAGCTAGCATTAGCTTACTGCTTTCAAAGTGCCGCTAAAATAGTCAGTCTGCGTTGGCGCTTATGATGACAACATCACTCATATTTGGCTAATTTGCGGGTGACGACATGTAAATGGAGTATTGTTGGCACTTTCTGGATGTTTTTAGAGAGTATAATGAGCGCAACAGAGGACTCTCCATCTGTTGACTCAATTGTTAGATATTTATTCATCATTTAGAATGCATAAAAAAGCCAAACATATGTGTTCTTGTCTTACATAAAGATTGTTTAGGATAAACGGCATATATCTAACATGTTTGTGCATTTCCAGTATGACTTATCTAATAATATGGTCAGAATGCAGAAATGTTACTACGGTGACGTACAATCTACGAAAAAAATATGCGGAGCGAAATATGTTTGGTCTCTCACAGTTGAAGTGTACCTATGATGAAAATTACAGACCTCTGTCATCATTTTAAGTGGGATAACTTGCACAATCGGTGGCTGACTGAATACTTTTTAGCCCCACTGTAGATGTGTGTGTGTGTGTATGTATATATATATATATATATATATATATATATATATACATACACACACACACACACACACACACACACACACATACTTTTACTCAAAAGTCACAATTTTTAGAGAAAACTTTAAAAAATATATATATGTATATATATATATATATATATATATATATATATATATATATGTATATATATATATATATATATATATATATATATATATATATATATATATATATATATATATATATATATATATATATATATATATATATATAAAGTCACAATTTTTAGAGAAAACTTTAAAATATATATATATATATACACACACACACACACACACACACACACATCTATAGTGGGGCTAAAAAGTATTTAGTCAGCCACCAATTGTGCAAGTTCTCCCACATAAAATGATGACAGAGGTCTGTAATTTTCATCATAGGTACACTTCAACTGTGAGAGACAGAATGTGAAAAAAAAAATCCATGAATTTACAATGTATGAATTTTAAAGATTTTATTTGTAAATTATGGTGGAAAATAAGTATTCGGTCAACCATTCAAAGCTCTCACTGATGGAAGAAGGTTTTGGCTCAAAATCTGACGATACATGGCCCCAAAGCATGATGTTTCCAACCCCAGGTTTCACAGTAGGTATGGTGTTCTTTGGATGCAACTCAGTATTCTTCTTCCTCCAAACACGAAAAGTTGAGTTTATACCAAAAAGTTCTATTTTGGTTTCATCTGACCACATGACATTCTCCCAATCCTCTGCTGTATCATCCATGTATCCAATTTGGTATAAACTCAACTCTTAAGTTCTTTAAAATTCCTACAATGTGAATTCCTGGATTTTTTTTTCACATTCTGTCCCTCACAGTTGAAGTGTACCTATGATGAAAATTACAGACCTCTGTCATCATTTTAAGTGAGAGAACTTGCACAATCGGTGGCTGACTGAATACTTTTTTGCCCCACTGTATATATATATATATATATTTATATATATATACATATACATATATATATATATATATGTATATATATATATATATATATATATATATGACTCTTACTGGCTGTATTATACACCCCGCTAGCACCAAACCCCGCGCCCCCAACCCCGCCCACCTCAACCGACGCACAGAGGGGGAGTGGCCGGGTTTGGTGCTAGCGGGGTGTATAATACAGCCAGTAAGAGTCATGGATGCGTGGCATTCTGGGTAATTGTTATGTTGCGTTTATAATGTGTTACAGAGCCGATGTTCTCCAGAAATGTGTTTGTTATTCCTGTTTGGTTAGGGTTCACATTCTGGCGCATATTAGTAAGAGTGTTAAAGTTGTTTTATATCACAACCTTCAGTGTGATCTGTATGGCTGTTGAACAAGACCCCTGGTACAAGCAAAAAAAACCTCCTCCGCCATTTTGAAAATGACGACAGGGGAAGCGTCACTCGTGACGTTACGAATTTGACCTGGCGGTAATAGTGAGCATGCGTTAACAATTTTGGGAAGCGAGTTTGACCCGGCAGTAATTCAAGGCATACGGTATTAGGACTGTAGTCAGTTGGAAGCGTGTCTTAATGAAATTAAATGGATGTCCGCTAATTTTTTGCAACTTAACGCCAAAAAAACGGAAATGCTGATTATCGGTCCTGCTAGACACCGACCTCTATTTAATAATACAACTTTAACATTTGACAACCAAATAATAAAACAAGGTGACTCGGTAAAAAATCTGGGTATTATTTTCGAGCCAACTCACTCCTTTGAGTCACACATTAAAAGCATTACTAAAACGGCCTTCTTTCATCTCCCTAATATCGCAAAAATTCGCTCCATTTTGTCCACTAAAGACGCCGAGATCATTATCCATACGTTTGTTACGTCTCGTCTCGATTACTGTAACGTATTATTTTCGGGTCTCCCCATGTCTAGCATTAAAAGATTACAGTTGGTACAAAATGCGGCTGCTAGACTTTTGACAAGAACAAGAAAGTTGGATCATATTATGACTATACTGGCTCACCTGCACTGGCTTCCTGTGCACTTAAGATGTGACTTTAAGGTTTTACTACTTACGTATAAAATACTACACGGTCTAGCTCCATCCTATCTTGCCGCTTGTATTGTACCATATGTCCAGGCAAGAAATCTGCGTTCAAAAGACTCCGGCTTATTAGTGATTCCTAGAGCCCCAAAAAAGTCTGCGGGCTATAGAGCATTTTCCGTTTGGGCTCCAGTACTCTGGAATGCCCTCCCGGTAACAGTTCGAGATGCTACCTCAGTAGAAGCATTTAAGTCTCACCTTAAAACTCATCTGCATACTCTAGCCTTTAAATAGACCTCCTTTTTAGACCAGTTGATCTGCCGCTTCTTTTCTTTTTTCTCCTATGTCCCCCCCTCCCTTGTGGAGGGGGTCCGGTCCGATGACCATGGATGAAGTACTGGCTGTCCAGAGTCGAGACCCAGGATGGACCGCTCGCCTGTGTATCGGTTGGGGACATCTCTACGCTGCTGATCTGCCTCCGCTTGGGATGGTTTCCTGTGGACGGGACTCTCGCTGCTGTCTTGGATCCGCTTTGAACTGAACTCTCGCGGCTGTGTTGGAGCCACTATGGATTGAACTTTCACAGTATCATGTTAGACCCGCTCGACATCCATTGCTTTCGGCCCCCTAGAGGGGGGGGGTTGCCCACATTTGAGGTCCTCTCCAAGGTTTCTCATAGTCAGCATTGTCACTGGCGTCCCACTGGGTGTGAATTCTCCCTGCCCACTGGGTGTGAGGTTTCCTTGCCCTCATGTGGGTTCTTCCGAGGATGTCGTAGTCGTAATGGTTTTTACAGTCCTTTGAGACATTTGTGATTTAGGGCTATATAAATAAACATTGATTGATAATTGGTAGTCATGATTTTTCCGAAATCAAAATTCAGATAATCATGATTAATTCGAATTCAAAATTCTGATAATCATGATTAATCCTAACTAAAAAAATGTATTATTAATGTATAATCCAAATGTAAAATTGTGCTTGATTATGTACAGTATAATCCAATATTTAAAATTGTGATTAATCATGTATAATCCTAATCTAAACCGGTGATGAATTATGTTCAATCCCTATGTGATTAACCTTAAAGGTGCCATATGTAGTTATCCATCCATCCATCCATCTTCTTCCGCTTATCCGAGGTCGGGTCGCGGGGACAACAGCCTAAGCAGGGAAACCCAGACTTCCCTCTCCCCAGCTACTTCGTCTAGCTCTTCCCGAGGCGTTCCCAGGCCAGCCGGGAGACATAGTCTTCCCAACGTGTCCTGGGTCTTCCCCGTGGCCTCCTACCGGTTGGAAGTGCCCTAAACACCTCCCTAGGGAGGCGTTCGGGTGGCATCCTGACCAGATGCCCGAACCACCTCATCTGGCTCCTCTCGATGTGGAGGAGCAGCGGCTTTACTTTGAGTTCCTCCCGGATGGCAGAGCTTCTCACCCTATCTCTAAGGGAGAGCCCCGCCACCCGGCAGAGGAAACTCATTTCGGCCGCTTGTACCCGTGATCTTATCCTTTCGGTCATGACCCAAAGCTCATGACCATAGGTGAGGATGGGAATGTAGATCGACCGGTAAATTGAGAGCTTTGCCTTCCGGCTCAGCTCCTTCTTCACCTCAACGGATCGGTACAACGTCCGCATTACTGAAGACGCTGCACCGATCCGCCTGTCGATCTCACGATCCACTCTTCCCCCACTCGTGAACAAGACTCCACATTACTATATGTAGTAATGTGGCTAGAAATGGTACTGCAATCACGGTCAAAATTCTGTAGTCCCCTCCCACTCTCCATGACTGAGGTTGCCAGATACGCAGCCGAATATGAATCCTATGCCAATGGACTTCAAATGGCATTCATTGAGTCCTACACTGTAGGTTTATCTTGTTTGTCCTTCTTGCAAGATGGTTTACGAAGTAATTATGCCACATTTTCATGATGTTGATTAGCCAAATGTATTTGTAAAGTTAAGCAGCAATATTTTAGTCAGGAGTCGGGACGGATTGTTGGCATTACCCTGCTAAAATGTCTAGTTTGACCGCACAGACCACCATCAAAATAATTATATACTGTATAATATATATCGTATAGGCCTACTTCGATGGCAAGCCTATCCAAACAATAAAATGGCCGCCACATTTCGTTCAGCATAACTCCATGTTGCATCCAACCTGAACACACTGCATTCTCTCTTCCATGTACGCACATGACCAACTTCCAGTGCAGAGTGTTATTCTATGCAACCCATGTTATGCATAAATCATAGACCACTACCATGTCAAAACATGTAATGCATTATATTGTGCCAAGCAAATACAACCCCCTATGTGCCTGATGCACATACAGTACCAGGAACCGCAATTAGCCGTGCTAATGTTGGAAAGCATTTAGTCAGCGTATCGGCATATTGAGAACTAAATAGGCACTGCACTCTGCTTATTCACATAGGTTTTCCATCCATCCATTTTCTACCGCTTATTCCCTTTCGGGGTCGCGGGGGGCGCTGGCGCCTATCTCAGCTACAATCGGGCGGAAGGCAGGGTACACCCTGGACAAGTCGCCACCTCATCGCAGGGCCAACACAGATAGACAGACAACATTCCCACTCACATTCACACACTAGGGCCAATTTAGTGTTGCCAATCAACCTATCCCCAGGTGCATGTCTTTGGAAGTGGGAGGAAGCCGGAGTACCCGGAGGGAACCCACGCATTCACGGGGAGAACATGCAAACTCCACACAGAAAGATCCCGAGCCTGGATTTGAACCCAGGACTGCAGGAACTTCGTAATGTGAGGCAGACGCACTAACCCCTCTGCCACCGTGAAGCTCACATAGGTTTTATTTGTGGAAAATATACTTTTCCCTGTCAGTTGGATGACACATCGACATAGAAGCTAACGGGCATATTTTCCCCCGTTAGCCTGCATGTCGAAGTGTCATTGACCGGGCCACCATGTTAAAGGCCTACTGAAATGAGATTTTCTTATTTAAACGGGGATAGCAGGTACATTCTATGTGACATACTTGATCATTTCGCAATATTGCTATATTTTTGCTGAAAGGATTTAGTAGAGAACATCGACGATAAAGTTCGCAACTTTGGTCGCTAATAGAAAAGCCTTGCCTTTACCGGAAGTCGCAGACGATGACGTCACCCGTTGAGGGCTCCTCACATCCTCACGTTGTTTTTAACGGGAGCTTCCAACAAAAAGAGCTATTCGGACTGAGAAAACGACAATTCCCCCATTAATTTGAGCGAGGATGAAAGATTCGTGTTTGAGGATATTGATAGGGGACGGACTAGAGAAAGAAAAAAAATCAAGTTAAAAAAAAAAACGCGATTGCATTGGGACGGATTCAGATTGTTTTTAGACACATTTACTAGGATAATTCTGGGAAATCCCTTATCTTTCTTGGGTGTTGCTAGTGTTTTAGTGAATTTAATAGTACCTGATAGTCGTAAGGGTGTGTCCACGGGTGTCTTGAGGCCAGTTGTCTCATGGAAGTCGGACGGCAGCTGTATGGACGGCACAAGCACAGCCGATCTCCGGTAAGTGGCGACTTTTTACCACAATTTTCTCACCGAAAACTGCTGGTTGACATCTTGGTGTCGGGATCCATGTTCGCTTGACCGCTCTGATCCATAGAAAAGCTTCACTTACGGGAATTTTAAACAAGGAATCACTGTGTGTTCGTGTGGCTGAAGGCTAAAGCTTCCCAACTCCATCTTTCTACTTTGACTTCTCCATTATTAATTGAACAAATTGCAAAAGATTCAGCAACACAGATGTCCAAAAATACTGTGTAATTATGCGGTTAAAGCAGACGACTTTTAGCTGTGTGTGTGCGCAGCGCTGATAATTCCTTACAGTCCGTGATGTCACGCGTACACGTCATCATTACGCGACTCCCGGGAAATTTAAAATTGCAATTTAGTAAACTAAAAAAGCCGTACTGGCATGTGTTGCAATGTTAATATTTCATCATTGATATATAAACTGTCAGACTGCATGGTCGGTAGTAGTGGGTTTCAGTAGGCCTTTAAAGCATTCGTTTGCATGAACATACTAACTTTTTTAGACAAGATCATAGACTGTATTGAACAATATAGTTAACATACAAAATGTCCATTTCCATTTAATACAAGTAATAAGAAAACGTACATGCCTTACTTACTTATCAAGGAGAAAATTTGCAAGTTTGTCATCAGATGAAAAAATATTCTCCACCTTCAATCGTCTCCATCTTTCAAAGGCATCCCCGATAGAAATCCTCATTTTGTTCCTGGCTTTGTCATGAGTTGAGAATATTAACGACGCCTTTTCGATTTAATAAGGTCTGACATGTTTAGTAACTTTACCAGTGGCAGTAGCCAGTCGAAGATGACGGTGCGTAACTGGCAACTTTGATGTGACACACTCACTGACCTTTTAATTGGATTAACGGTGGAGGGCGGGGCATCAAAATGAAAACCATAACAATATTTAATGTACCGTATTTTTCGGAGTATAAGTCGCTCCGGAAATATAAGTCACACCTGCCGAAAATGCATAATAAAGAAGGAAAAAAACATATATAAGTCGCACTGGAATATAAGTCGCATTTTTGGGGGGAAATTTATTTTATGAAACCCAACACCAAGAATAGACATTTGAAAGGCAATTTAAAATAAAAAAAGGAATAGTGAACAACAGGCTGAATAAGTGTACGTTATATGACGCATAAATAACCAACTGAGAAGGTGCCTGGTATGTTAACGTAACATATTATGGTAAGAGTCATTCAAATAACTATAACATATAGACCATACCAAACAATCTGTCACTCCTAATCGCTAAATCCCATGAAATATTATACGTCTAGTCTCTTACGCGAATGAGCTAGATAACATTATTTGATATTTTACGATAATGTGTTAATAAGTGCCCACATAAGTCGCTCCTGAATATAAGTGGCAGCCCTGGCCAAACTATGAAAAAAACTGCGACTTGTAGTCAGAAAAATACGGTAAGTGTAAATCAAATTTTAAATTAGCTTATCCCAGCTGAAGTACTTTTATCAGACATAAACGTATTCAAAATGACATGAATTATTTAATGCCGTTTGACATATCAGGACCATTTACTGATGACGCGACATGATATTACATATGGCACCTGTAAATTGTCCACAATCAAAATTGCGATTAGTCATGTATAATAGGAATTTCAAACTGTGATTAATCATGATTAATCTCCATTTAAAATTGTAATCAATCATGATTAATCAAAATTCAAAATGTGTTTAATTATCCATAATTAATATTTAAAACTTTGATTAACCGTGTATAATCTAAGTTTAAAACTGTGAATAATTATAATTAGTCAAAATTCAAATGTATGATAAATCTTGATTAATCCAAATTTAAGATTGTGATTGATCATTTATAATGCAAATTTGAAACTAATAAATCGTGACTAAACCCAATTCAAATTTGTGATTAATCCTGTTGGATCCATATTCAAAATTGGGAATAATTTTGATGAATCCAAATTCGAAATTTTGACTAATCTATTTTCTAAAGAATTGACAGCACTACTTATTACACAATTATTTGTTATAATGTATAACATGTTTTATACAAATTGATGGATATCTTGCTTTGAAACCATAAACCAGGGTGACAAGCAAACACAGTACTTATCATTTTATACATATACATTAAAGGCCTACTGAAACCCACTACTACCGACCACGCAGTCTGATAGTTTATATATCAATGATGAAATATTAACATTGAAACACATGCCAATACGGCCGGTTTAGTTCACTAAATTACAATTTTAAATGTTCTTGTTGAAAACGTCGCGGAATGACGACGCGTGTTTGTGACGTTATTGGTTGAGCGGACATTTTTAGCCCAGCACCACTTACGGTTAAAAGTAGTATCTTTTAATCGCATAATTACACAGTATTTTGGACATCTGTGTTGCTGAATCTTTTGCAATTTGTTCAATTAATAATGGAGACTATAAGAAGAATGCTGTTGGTGGAAAGCGGTGGATTGCAGCTGCCTTTAGCAACCGAAACACAGCCGGTGTTTCTTTGGTTGTTGTGAAGCTTTAGCGAACATGTTTCTCTACCACATGTCAACCAGCAAGTTTTTGGATGAGAAAATTGTGATATTAAGTCGGCTCTTACCGGAGACTTGTGCGGAGTTAGCGTCCTCCTGCAGCAGCTGTCATCTTGGCTCTTCCATTGGTTTCTCTCAGAGACACTGGCGGTCACCGCAGCCGTCCGACTTTCGGTATGACTTTATAATCTGATTAAAACACTATTAACACAATAAGCAGATAAGGGATTTTCCAGAATTATCCTAGTAAATGTGTCTAATAAGATCTGAATCACTCCCGCTGCACTCGCCTTTTTTTCTAGTGCTTCACTCTAAATTTCCTCATCCACAAATCTTTCATCCTCGCTTAAATTAATGGGGAAATCGTCGCTTTCTCAGTCTGAATCGCTCTTGCTGCTGGTGGCTATGATTATAAACAATGTGAAAATGTGAGGAGCCCTACAACCCGTGACGTCATGCGCACATCGTCTGCTACTTCCGGTACAGGCAAGGCTTTTTTATTAGCGACCAAAAGTTGCGAACTTTATCGTCGATGTTCTCTAGAAAATCCTTTCAGCAAAAATATGGCAATATAGCGAAATGATCAAGTATGACACATAGAATGGACCTGCTATCCCCGTTTGAATAAGAAAATCTAATTTCAGAAGGCTTTTAAGATTATGTTTGTTGCGTGATCAAATAATATTAAAGTCAAAACCTATGCAAACAAAAACACATTTAGGAATAAAAAAAGAAGTGTCTGACTGACTCACATTATTCCTCGGCTTTGGCGGGCCCCAGAAAGGATGTGGCCCCCGGGCCTCGAGTGCGCCACCTGTGGCCGTGATGGCGAGCAGACGTGTCACGTGGCAGATGCTTGACAAGATGACGGCAGATGGAAGAGCAGACAGGCCGTGGCAGATTGTAGCGGTATTGACCATGGAGTGGCTCAATAGCTGGCTGCGAAACATAATCCGGCGCTATCAGGTTCTCCCATGCCGTCTACAAAAACAACATGGGGGGGAAAAAAGGTTTATTTATTAGCGGCGGTCAATACTTGTCATGTGCACTTGTAGAAGGAGAAGGAAGAATATGACGGAACAGAATATCAAGAAATGAGAATATAGAAGCACTTGCACCTTTTTCACTCCTCCTGTGCAATTTTTTGGCGGAGCTCGTGTACGCATGGGGTGCACAGTTTGCTTGCACTTTCCTTTCACCCCGCCATACCTCCATTTTCTCTCCCCACACGTACGTGCATGTGTGTGTGTGTGTGTGTGCGTCTATCGGTCCTGTCAGTCCACTTAAGGGCCTTTGGTTTCAGAGGAGGCCATTGTGTTTCCTCGGTCGCCTGGCAACCGTCACCAAGGCCGGCGCTCCATTGTTGCGGAGGCTGAGCACCCCAATTGCTTGCTGCCTGTTTCTACTTTTCCAAATTGTGCTGTAATTTTACAAAGTGGCGTTTGGGCATTAGAGAGAGCGGTGGAGGGAGGGCAAGGGAGGCGGAAATTGGGGTGTGTGGGGGGGGGGGGGGGGGGCTTCGTTTGGTGGCTGCACACATTTGCCACATAAACACTAAAGAAGCATTTAGCTGATGAGGACAAAATAAAAACATTAGACTTATAGACTATTTTTAACCTATACTGTGTGTGCGCGTGTGTATTCAGTACATCATGAGCACCAATACACACAGCAAAAATGTTTTGAGCAGCTTTCAGTGTGATGCACTATCCACTGTACTACCACTACTACCTTGAAAATATTGTCCACTTATTCATTATTATTAACAAATATAATAATGATACTTTCAACCCCCAAAATATTACATTTTAACAATGAATGTATGAATGAAATATGTATATACACATGTACTGTGTATATATATATATATATATATATATATATATATATATATATATATTTATGCGATGAGGTGGCGACTTGTCCAGGGTGTACCCCGCCTTCCGCCCGAATGCAGCTGAGATAGGGCGGAAGAAAGGCACAAGCGGGAGAAAATGAATGGATGGATGGATGGATATATATATATATATATATATATATATATATATACAAACACACATATTCATTAGGACTGCGACTCTTTGGGCACCACACGATTCGACTCGATTTTGGGGGGTTGCTATTCAATTCGAAACGATGCTCTATTCAAAATCAATTTTTTTTTTCATAACATTGGGTGCCAGTTCTATGATTAACTACATTCCCTAGATTAACAGTTGTGATCAAATTCTATATTACTTAAAAGAAAGCTGGATTTGTTGAATACAATTCTACCCAAACATTTAATAAAGTCAAGTACAACTAAGGCAAAAAGAGAAGTATTCAATACTCTTTTCTAAAGTAAATCTGAAAAGAATATATGATCATCTATCAACAATATGATTTGTTGGAGTGGATGGACAGGACAGATTAAAAAAATAATTGAAAAAATAAATATATTTAAAAAAAAGATTGATATTTGATTTTTTTTTAATAGATTAGGAATGTATATATACATGTATATATAAATGTATATATATATATATATATATATATATATATATATATATATATATATATATATATATATATATATCTACACATACATACAGATATACATATACATAAAAATCAAATAGAAATGGAAATAAATATAAATATAGATATAGACCTTTGTATATGTGTGTATATATATGTGTACATATTTTACTTAAGAATAATTGCATTCAAAAAAGAAAAAAATATATATATACCGTGTGTGT